>NC_092339.1:337352500-337652500 GCF_046630445.1 Rutidosis leptorrhynchoides | reverse complement strand
ATCAAATAATGATAATCTAAAATATACTGTTTACACACGACCATTACATAATGGTTTTACAATAGAAATATATTATATCGACATATGTTTCTTGAATGCAGTTTTTACACAATATCATACAAACATGGACTCCAAATCTTGTCCTTATTTTAGTATGCAACAGCGGAAACTCTTAATATTCAACTAAGAATAAACATGCTTTAAACGTCAACAAAAATATTGGTGAGTTATAGGTTTAACCTATATATATCAAATCGTAACAATAGACCACAAGATTTCATATTTCAATACACATCCCAAACATAGAGATAAAAATCATTCATATGGTGAACACCTGGTAACCGACATAAACAAGATGCATATATAAGAATATCCCCATCATTCCGGGACACCCTTCAGATATGATATAAATTTCGAAGTACTAAAGCATCCGGTACTTTGGATGGGGTTTGTTAGGCCCAATAGATCTATCTTTAGGATTCGCGTCAATTAGGTTGTCTGTTCCCTAATTCTTAGATTACCAGACTTAATAAAAAGGGGCATATTCGATTTTGATAATTCAACCATAGAATGTAGTTTCACGTATTTGTGTCTATTTTGTAAATCATTTATAAAACCTGCATGTATTCTCATCCCAAAAATATTAGATTTTAAAAGTGGGACTATAACTCACTTTCACAGATATTTCCTTCCTCGGAAATAAGACTTGGCCACGGATCGATTCACGAACCTATAAAAATATGTACATATATATCAAAGTATGATCAAAATATAATTACAACCATTTTTATTATGTTTTAAAGATTTGAGTGTATTAAGTCAGCTGTCCTCGTTAGTAACCTACGACTAGTTGTCCACAGTTAGATGTACAGAAATAAATCGATATATATTATCTTGAATCAATCCACGACCCAGTGTATACACGTCTCAGGCTAGATCACAACTCAAAGTATATATATTTTTGGAATCAACCTCAACCCTGTATAGCCAACTCCAACATTACTGCATATAGAGTGTCTATGGTTGTTCCAAATAATATACATACATGGGTCGATATGATATGTCAAAACATTTGCATACGTGTCTATGGTATCCCAAGATTACATAATATATTAGAATACATGTATAATACAATATAAGTTAGCTAGGATATGATTTGTATAGATTTGTTAAACATTTCCCGTAGCTAAAAAGATCAAAAATATCCAATCTTGTTTTACCCATAACTTCTTCATTTTAAATCCGTTTTGAGTGAATCAAATTGCTATGGCTTCATATTGAACTCTATTTTATGAATCTAAACAGAAAAAGTATAGGTTTATAGTCGGAAATATAAGTTACAAGTCATTTTTGTAAAGGTAGTCATTTCAGTCGAAAGAACGACGTCTAGATGACCATTTTAGAAAACATACTTCCACTTTGAGTTTAACCTTAATTTTTGGATATAGTTTCATGTTCATATGAAAAATCATTTTACCAGAAGAACAACTTTTAAATCAAAGTTTATCATAGTTTTAAATTATCCAAACCAAAACAACCCCCGGTTTCACTACGACGGCGTATATCCGATTTTATGGTGTTCATCGTGTTTTTACGTTTTAAATCATTAAGTTAGCATATCATATAGATATAGAACATGTTTTTAGTTGATTTTAAAAGTCAAGTTAGAAGGATTAACTTTTGTTTGCGAACAAGTTTAGAATTAACTAAACTATGTTCTAGTGATTACAAGTTTAAACCTTTGAATAAGATAGCTTTATATGTATGAATCGAATGATGTTATGACCATCATTACTACCTCAAGTTTTCTAGATAAAACTACTGGAAATGAAAAAAAATGGATCTAGCTTCAAAGGATCCTTGGATGGCTTGAAAGTTCTTGAAACAGAATCATGACACGAAAACAGTTCAAGTAAGATTTTCACTCGAAATAAGATAGTTATAGTTGTAGAAATTGAATCAAAGTTTGAATATGAATATTACCTTGAATTAGAAAGATAACCTACTATAAATAACAAAGGTTTCTTGAACTTATATGATTACTTAGAATGGATTAGAAAGCTTGGAAGTAGACTTGCAAACTTGGAAGTATTCTTGATTTTTATGAAACTATACTTATGGAATTTATGAAGAACACTTAGAACTTGAAGATAGAACTTGAGAGAGATCAATTATATGAAGAAAATTGAAGAATGAAAGTGTTTGTAGGTGTTTTTGGTCGTTGGTATATGGATTAGATATAAAGGATATGTAATTTTGTTTTCATGTAAATAAGTCATGAATGATTACTCATATTTTTGTAATTTTATGAGATATTTCGTGCTAGTTGCCAAATGATGGTTCCCACATGTGTTAGGTGACTCACATGGGCTGCTAAGAGCTGATCATTGGAGTGTATATACCAATAGTACATACATCTAAAAGTTGTGTATTGTACGAGTACGAATACGGGTGCATACGAGTAGAATTGTTGATGAAACTGAACGAGGATGTAATTGAAAGTATTTTTGTTAAGTAGAAGTATTTTGATAAGTGTCTTGAAGTCTTTCAAAAGTGTATGAATACATATTAAAACACTACATGTATATACATTTTAACTGAGTCGTTATGTCATCGTCAGTCGTTAGATGTAAATGTTGTTTTGAAACCTTTAGGTTAACGATCTTGTTAAATGTTGTTAACCCATTGTTTATTATATCTAAAGAGATGTTAAATTATTACATTATCATGATATTATGATATATTAATATATCTTATTATGATATATATACAGTTAAATGTTGTTACAACGATAATCGTTACATATAAGTCTCGTTTCGTAATTCTTGGGTTAGTAGTCTTGTTTTTACATATGTAGTTCATTGTTAACACACTTAATGATATATTTAAATATCATTTTATCATGTTAAATATAGTGTATCAATATCTTAATATGATACATATGTATTTAGTAGACGTTATCATAACGATAATCGTTATATATATCATTTCGAGTTTCTTAACTTATTAATCCCATTTCTTATGTATATCACACATTGTTAATATACTTAGTGCGATACTTACTCATCATAATATTATGTCAACCATATATATATGTCTATATATACTACAACATGTTGTTTTTACAATTTTGTAACGTTCGTGAATCGCCGGTCAACATGGGTGATCAATTGTCTATATGAAACTTATTTCAATTAATCAAGTCTTAACAAGTTTGATTACTTAACATGTTGGAAACACTTGATCATGTAAATAAGAATTTCATTTAATATATATATAAACATGGAAAAGTTCGGGTCACTACAATAATGGTGTTGATGAGTGTTTTCTTATGACATATGTGTCTCATACATATATATATAGATATATGTATATTCTATAATTGTAAAACTAATTTAATAATTAATAATATTAATATAATAAAAATTATAATAACTTAATTAATTAAATTGAAAGAATGTGCATGAGGAATAGTACAGTAGCCTTCCTTATTGTTTTTATCTACCGACACTCCTCACGGGGTGTGTCCATTGCTAAACAGTTAACGCATAAAAATGTTCCTAAAAAATCTCAAATTTTTAGATTAAATAAATTTAATTATTTCACTCATTAACTGTTTGAAACCTGTTCAAAAAGGTTCGATAAATATTTATTTTCTGTTCCAATTTATATGTACGGAGTACTAATATTTAAACTTAAAAAGGTAAAAATATTTTTAATAAATCTAGAATCTTCGAAATCAATTTACACTCTAACTTTTATTTTAACACTTCATAAACTCATGTTAAATCTATATGAACACTAATGAAATGTTAACCGAGTAATACAAACTTTGACAAATTAAGCTCGAAATTAATTATATTCAATATACTATACAAATACATTTTAAGATTCAGGTTTTATTATATATATATATATATATATATATATATATATATATATATATATATATATATATATATCTTCAAATAGATCTAATATTTAATCTTATATATTTAAAATTTATATTCATGTATATATACATATACATATCTATATATTTGTATTTAATAAAATTTCTCATTACATCATATTTTATTTCAAATTATGATTCAAATTAAAATATAATTATATCTATATATATATATATATATATATATATATATATATATATATATATATATATATATATATATATATATATATATATATATATATATATATATATATATATATATATATATATATATATATATATACATATTTAAATATATATGTATCTATTTACAAATAGTTGTTCGTGAATCATTGAGAATAGTCGAAGGGTAATTGCATATATGAAAACAGTTCAAAATTTTGAGACTCAAAATTACAGACTTTGCTTATCGTGTCAAAACCATATAAAGATTAAGTTTAAATTTGGTCAGAAATTTCTGGGTCATCACACCTCGTACCCCTTAAGATGTCGCATTTGAACTTGTTTCATCGCGTTTTATTCACATTTGTCACGAAACGCGACACACTGTCGCGAAACGCGACGGGTACAGCAGAACGGGGTATTTGAGCCTTTTACAGCTCTTTTCATCACCACCACTAAATTTTTTTTCTTTTCTTGCGATTTTTCTGCTCTCAATTCACCATAACCCATCACTTAAACTCGCGATTTACTCACGAATCTTCATCTAATCAACAATAACAACATGGCTAGGGTATGATCTAACATCTTCTTGCTTGTTTTTCTTTCTTTCTCATGCTTAATTTTAAATTCTAACTAGGGTTTATGCGAAAAACAAGTGTGGGGGTGTCTTTATGTGTTATTGGTCGATTTTGTTGAAGATTATGTACGTTTAACATATTATTACTTCGATTATTATGCTTAGTGTTTTGTAATTCCATGTTTTGATTTCTAGGGTTCATAGGTACGATTAATTGGGGGTTTTGATTTTGTGAGTCAAATTGATATGATTTGCATGTTGTATGGTTGTTAGCTGAATATAATTGCCATGAATTCATGTTTAGATTATCTAGATTTTGATTTTTATTTCTAGGGTTCATGTGCAATTGGGGACTTTGACTTGGTTGACTGGGTTTGACTCAGTTTGACTTTTGGATTGCGTTTATCGTGTGCTAATGATATGTATGCTTTGACTACATGTTTTGATTGTTGATTTACTTGGTTAAAGTTACATATGTTATTAAGAAGATGATGTTATTGGATTGATTTATGTTGACTTAATTTGACTTCCATGTTTTGAAATTGCTTATAAACTATGAGGATTAACATGATGTTTGATGATGTTATATGGTTTGTACTTATGAAAGTTGAGAAAATCCATCATAATTGCGTGATAGTTGTTGAAGTCTTATATGATCTATACTTTTGGCATGTTTTTAAGTGACCATTGACATTGTGTGCCTTAGGTGTATTTTTGAAAGAATGCAGGTTATAGCTAACGCTAACATGTCCTTTGGGATATATCATTTTGGTTGTCATTGTGTTTGTTTTTCAGACAGGAGGACGTGGTAACGCTAGGGATGCTTCTAG
The DNA here is from genome assembly GCF_046630445.1 of Rutidosis leptorrhynchoides. Classification (NCBI taxonomy): domain Eukaryota; kingdom Viridiplantae; phylum Streptophyta; class Magnoliopsida; order Asterales; family Asteraceae; genus Rutidosis; species Rutidosis leptorrhynchoides. The sequence goes on along the minus strand of NC_092339.1, from coordinate 337,646,976 downwards.
TTCTGGTAATGCAGACGGTGTAGCTCAGGAGGTGCAACCGCAACCTCCAATTCCTCAAGCAGATTTACATGTGAATTTAAGGTTTAATGGTCGATCGGAGGTTATTATGCAAAGAAAGGCGGATGTTTAAGAATTGATTCGGAAAGAATTTGAACCACATCGGGTGATCGATTAGAATGTTTTACAACGAGGAGGTTTATATGCTACAGTTATAGGGTATTTGCAGTTGGAATGGAGAAGTGCTGTGTATAATGATTGGGTCGCTTTCTTTGGTATTCATGAAGTCGTTTACCGGGAGTTGGTTATTGAATTTTACGCTACATATGTGATGAACCTTCACCCTGAAAACGTTGATGATCCAACATTTATGACTTTTTGACTGGGTGGGGTTAACCGCTCCATGTCATTATTTTAGTTGGCTACTTGTTTGGGTATTTATACCGAAGAAGAATGCACACGAGTTGGGTTTCGAGATTATCTTTGAGGTGCTAAAAGGGTGATTTATATGATTGATCCTCGTGAATTTGATGCAGCAAGAGTTTAGGGGAAGATTGGTTCCGATTCTGAATGGAGCCCGAGTAACTGTCCTTGTGTTAACATCATGGATCTAGCTCTTCGTGCAATTCAACGAATGGTTTCGCATACTATAACACATCGAAGAAGTGGGAACGAGAAAGTATCTTTACCGGACCTTTGGTATGTGAACCAATTCCGAACCAAGACACCTACTTCGGTTGCTTATGGAGTGGCTTACTTTTTAAAACATCAGGGTAGTGGACTTCGTTATGCGGGAAGTCCGATTAGAGGTGGTCACTTTATCACGAGGATTGTGTCAGTTTTTGAAATTGATAGAACGGATATGGAACGAATTGTTACTGAAGCGGTTGTGTTAGGGGAAAATGTTTTTCAAGGAGCAACAGTAATATCTATTGAACACGACCAGTTTATTCCATTCCGGGTTCGACGTCGTCATCCTCGAGATGCGCAGGTGGCACAAGAGGATGAAGAGATGGCCGAAGGGGGTCGAGATGCGGGTCAAGGTGTCGGGGGTTAATGTTTTATAAACCGGGATTTAATGGAACAGATACGAACTATGCAGCTTTATAATGAGGAGACCTGATCACGCTTGGAAAGTCAGATTGCGTATGGCATCAGTGAGGTTGTGTATCATGATGACTGGCATAGACACAATATGGAGATCAATTCTCCTAATACCATCTTCACTCCTTATGGTACTCGCATTCCATGGAACCCAGAGTCGACGGTCCATATCGGGTGTCTGATCGCACGGCAGCTCAGGCAGACTGGGAGGAAATGGTTCGACAGAGAGGAGCAGGTTCTAGTTCTCAACATGATGAAGGTAACCAGGGAGGACAGTTTGGTGGTGGAGGTCCATATGGTGGGCCGTATGATGGGTCTTATGGAGGTTTTGGCTTTTGGTAATTGGATGAGGTGGTATGGTAATTGGTGGCGTTTGTTGATGACTTGGTGATCATGTGGTGACACGAACAAAAACTTTTTAATAATTCCGTTTGTTTGTTTTTATTTTGGATGACTGTAACTTAATTAGGATGATTGTAATGGTTAGTCGTAACACTTAATACTTTGGATTTTAAAAGGGGCATTTCGGTACCGTGGTGGTACCACCCCATTAGTTATGGTTTATGGTTATGTATGTTTTCGTTTCAGGTTCCACGGTGGTTATGCTTTAATTTTTCAAAGTCTGGCATTAAGTTCAGCGCCTTACTTGATTATGATGTTTTGATGATCGAGTGGATGCGGATGTTCTTATGCTAGCAGTAAGTTCAGCGCCATCGTGCACCGTGTTTCCGCGATCTACGGATCTAAAAATCCGGGTTTTCTTTTCTTTTCTTTTCCCTTTTCACTATTTTTTCCTCTCGAATTTATTTTTGATTATCTGATTTCATGTAAATGATGGCATTACATGATCTTAAGTGTGGGGGGGAGAGATAAATTCTCGCAGATTTTGAAATGTTTGCATGTTTTAATTGCCTAGGTGGTTAGATTTTTTTTTTTTTTTTTTAACTTTTTAAGGTTATAATTGAGATGTTTACCCATGAGAGCACCCGTAGTGATTAAGAGTTAACTTGGAATTTTTGGTTTTGGCCGGTGAGGTTTACTAGTTTTAAGCAAATTGTTGGTGGTTTGTTAATTATGGATGGCCTTTTTGACCATGACTTAGGAATTTTGAGTATATAAGTGCTTGAGGAAAGACAATTGATTTAGGTGAAAGTTGAAAAGAGATAAATGTTGGATAAATTTGGTTAAAAATGTTAAAAATTTAATCTTAATTTATTTTGTTTAGTATTTGTTTCAAAGATGACAATGCAACTTATTTGTATCAAGAAATGAAGAACAATGGTATTTAGGGCTTTAGGGTAAAATACGAGAAAAATGGTTAAATTCGAGATTAGGATATAAATGGCTTCATATCTTGTGTTTATGGCTTTTTGTTTCTCTTAAAGAAGTATTATGTTCATAAGTGCTAGGTATGCAAGTTTGAAGGAGAAAAATCACAGATCTTTGACTTCAATTGACCCTTTAAGGGGTGACTGTTGCTGACTATGGTTCAAATGGATTATTCTATGTCATGAGTTGAAGACTACCTCCATCATCATCGATCACATCTTTATTCATCTGCTTCATCATACATTGCGGGTTCTACAAATCACAAATTGAAGACGAAGAAGACATTCATGGAAGGCACTTATGTTCATGTAATATATATAAAAAAAAAAAATTTGCTTATGAGATCCAAGCTTAAGTAGTAGTTTCTAAGACTCGAGCCGATAGATCCTTTGGGGTGTTAGATCATCTAACCACCTAAGACTTTTTTTCGGTTTGGGATCGGTTGGTTGAAGGTTCGCTACACGGGTTAAGAACATTACTATCTCAAGGCTAGGTGATCATCTTTAGGAAGTTTTAGTTCTATGTATTCGTCTCATACTTATGCAGCAGTGATCATCTTTGGCTCATGATGTGGAAAAACCTAGTAGAGCTAGATCTTAGAGAGAGTCACCTTTGCGAGGTACGTTGAATAAAAGTGATGTGACCACTATTTGGATAGCTTGCATATTTAGAAATTATCAGCATGAACTGAAATCAAGAGAGTTAAAAAGTTAAAATGGACTTCTCCTTCATAAACGCAGGTATGAATCTATTTATAACTGGATCTCTGATTAAATTGTGAAGTATTGTTATTTGCAATAGTGCTTTAAATATTGTTGGGAGACTATTTTGATGCGAATAAGGGTCATGATACAAATACTAAACCTTATAACGTAAGATTGTTTTTACCATTTGTAACCGTTTTTCACCAATTGTTATCCGAGTTATACCTACCTCATTAAACCAACACAAATGTAGAAACAACCCTAGAATGTGTGTTTATTTTGACATGATGTGTAGGAATATGAATATTTATTGGTGATTAGTTATTGAGTTTGGAAAGTTAAGTCTTAAGGGTTGATTGATGCAAAGAAAGAAAGGATGTTGGAAGCCTAGTGATATGATTTTTAAGGAAAGCTAAGTGAAAAGAATTTAGGCTTTGAGATGAAAGGTTTGTTGTAAGAATTAGTAGTTGTTGAAACTTTTAGGGTTTGAGTTCTTCATCCATTTGTCTTTACATCTCAATTCATGACCTAATAAAAAAATGTTTTGTGAAAAGTTATTTGCATTAATGACCACTTAGGATATTATTTTTGAAATGTGTTTTTGAGTGTGCACTTAATTGAATTAAAATGGGGGAAGAAGGGGGTGCGTTTGATGGTTTGGTATGTTGTTTTATAAGTGACAGGAATATGAGAAATTGTGTTGTGAGGGGATAAGCTTAATCGTGGAAAGATGAAGAGTACGAGAGCTTGTGGATGATTGACTTGAAGGCTTGAATCTTGCGAAATTTTGTTGAAGACTATACTTATGGTTATTAGTTCGAGATTGACTTACTTAAGGACAAACAAGGTTCAAGTGTGGGGGATTTTGATAACCCCATTTTTATACATATATTTTGGGCGTTATCTTGTTCCATTTATTGGTATTTTGAAGATTTTGAATAAGATATTGGTTTGTTTGAGTTTAAAAGAGAGAAAAGGTCAAGATATAGTTCATTGGCTCATTATTGGTGATTTTATTGAAGATATAGCCAAAACGAAGTTCGAGTTGAAGATAAACGTGCATCGGGTGAAAAAAATCAGTTCTCATCGCGTATGGAGAAGGTTTATCGAGTTTCAATCATCGCGATGCGTGATGAAGTGCATCAGTACGTGACACTAAAAAAGAGGTTGAACTGATCAAAATGTCGCGTTCCAAGGCATTATATCGCGTTCTGGTTAGTCGCAATTCGCGATGGGCTTGTCGCGGATCGCGACAAGTGGCGGTTCCAGTTTTATTTTCTACTCCTATAAATACTCGTTTTTCACCCCAATTTAGGGTCATGCAGTTTTTATTCCGAATTTTAGCCTACAGCAACGTAGTTACGAATTTCTTTTCTTTCTACATTATTTTGCAAGGGTTTTAACCAAGTACATCAAGTTTGGTTAGTTTAATCTTTATATTAACTTTTAATATTTTATTCTTTATTCGATACTATGTTTATGTTTAATTATTCTTCGTATTTATTTGTTATTTGTTTTGCCATGAGTAGCTAAATCTTTAATATTCACTTAGATGCATGAACCTAGGTGATGGATTGCGATCTTTTGGTTAAATACAATTAATTACATAATTTTATGTCTAACTAAGATCCATCGTTATTAAAGCTTTTTGATTGTTAGATCACGGAAGTTATTGATTAACTAACGACAGTTAAATTGATTAATAGCTTTTACTAGATTATTGAACGTGAATAATTTAAGAATACGTGAGATTTTATGAGGGACACCTATAATAAAATTAATCGTATAGTGGTTATTCTTGAAATTAGTTGCAATAATTGTGAGGTTGTAAGGGACACCAAACCAACCTAAGTAAGATTATAATCTTGAGTAATATCATTGTGAATTAGTTAGTAACTCTAGGTTAACGACAGTTATACTTAGGTGGCTAGTCTTAAACTGTAGGAATCGACAGATAAATACAGTGTCGCATTAGCATAATTGTTTAATTAACAGTTTTAAACGAGCAATCCTAGCCTAGAGAATTGAATCTAAGTGGATACCTTAGTCTCTTATTTAATTAAATTTAATTAACTCTCACGTTTAATTAGTTTTACAACAAAACTCCCCTTTTAAATCATAGAATAATTAATAGTTCACGTTTTTAATTGCCTGCTCTCTGTGGAACGAATTGGTCAAATACTTGTTTAATTACTACACGAACTGGTTATAGTTGCCATTATTGTGTGATAAGTGATAGGTATTTAGCTAATAATTTAGAGAATGAAATTACACATCAGTGGTGGAAATAAGGAAACGAAAGGAGTGGATTTATAGCGAAATAGCAGACAGAGCAATCGAGACAGATCATCGCATTTAATCAAGCGGATCCTAATTTCCTTAATTACCGAAGAACCAAATCTTATTACGAAGATTTCCTCTAAATCCCTTGAAATCCAGAAATCAACCATGACTACGTCACCGATTAAGTCAAACATGCATTTACTCATTTCACTCTTTTGTGATAGCTTCACTCGTACTCTTCACATAAATGAATTGTTTTATCCAAATTACTCACTGATGATAAAACTCTAATTTTCAGTTCGTATGGGTCATGAAAACATACTTATTGTCAGCCATGACCATCCCAATCTAATTTCAGGACGAAATTTCTTTAACGGGTAGGTACTGTGACAACCCAGAAATTTCCGATCAAATTTAAACTTAATATTTAAATGATTTAATATTTTCGACACGATAAGCAAAGTCTGTAATGTTGAAATCACAAAAACTTTGAACTGTGTTCATGTATTCATTTACCCTTCGACTGCTCTCGATGATTCACGAACAATTATGTGTAAATAGATATGTATGAATATATACATACGTGTGATTATTAAATTGAGAAATATTAATAAAACATTTAACGGTTTGGTTGATATGAAAATAAGTTATCAAAATTATTATATGACTTGAAAACATTAACAAAGTATTTGATGAATAATACTTTACATAAATGTATTAGTTTCAATATATGTTTATCGACGGAAATTAAAAGATAATATCAAAAGATTGAATTATCAGATACATTGTGATATGATTAAGGTCTCTGTTGTGAGGTCCACTGTGATTTGATAAATCTATTCTTTTACAATATTCGGAAAATGGTAAAGTGATTTACATGAAAGGACAAAAGTGTCAATTAACGACAACTAGACAAAAGTTAGTGGAGATTCCTACTTAACTTTCAATGCATGCCTTACAATGATTGTCTCATATCTCTTGATAAGTTAATTATTTAGTTTTCATAGTATTGGAAACGTTTTAAGATATAGTTGAAACCTTTTTAAAGGATGATTGGGAATATAACTGATTTTGGAAAACCAAATTTATAATTACTCGATTTAGTTTCAAACATATGAAAATGTTTTTCTATCTAAAAGAACTTTGGTACAAAAACGTTTTGAATATATAAAAGGAAACAATATTAATCTTCTCATAATAGATATATAGGATTTAAAATAAATAATATAAATGTCGAGAAGTAGGAACATTTTATAGAACTTTAAGATTATTAAAGTTATTACCATTATCTTCTATTGTTAGAATTTTTAGAAGTATATAAAACGATTTGAGTGTCACGTTTTCTTTAAAACGAATATAATTTTGTAAATATCTAGAACTATTTTTGACAAATTGTTACTGATTCATTTTGATAAGGATAAAGGTTTTAACGTTATCTAAAAATCTAGAATCTTTCTAGAAACCTTTTGACAAGTTATAAATAATAACGGTCTGTGGTTTAATTGAATATAAATATATAAATAACTTACAACGTGTAATTAAAAACGTGTATATATGTATTTTGAATTATTTAGTAAACAATAATAGTATTCAATTAGTGACTCGATGGATATTTAAATAAGTTAATTAGTATATTTGAGGAGTCAGAGTAAATGCTAGTACATAAGTGATTCATATCAAATTATGTCATATTATGAAAACGATTTTTATGTATATAAACTCTGAAATATAATTAGTTTTGAAAAATTAAATATTATATAGATATTTCTAATATTATAATTCCAAATGAAAATATATGTATATTTTACAAAGTGATAAAATATAATAATAACTTAGTCATAAAACGTTTTTATTTAAAATAATTTTTATTAATACTTTGATATATAACGAGACGATGATTTATAGAAGCAAATAACCAAAACACTTAATTGAATAACTTACACTTCGAGCGATATAGTTATTGGTGAATTAAGATTAATTATTGATAAAGGTATACGTCGTGAAACGTAAAGAACAAGTTTTCTCAGCGTACGAAAGGACGTTCGAGAACCCGGAACCGAGACATAAGTCGAGTGACAACGTACAAATCATTGGAACTAAATTTACAAATTAACTATGTACGTGAATTTAATATAATATATAAATAATTATATAAATTAAATATAATATATATATAATAATATTATAAAGTGTCGGCAGGTTAAATAATTCGATTGTGGCCACTTTCACTTAGCCATGCGATCGCATGGCTCTACCATTCAAACCCCATGCGATCGCATGGGGGGTAGGTGAAGGAGATGTTCTATAAGTTGATCGATTTCTGGTCGCAGTTCTCATTCCATCTTCTATCTCTCACACTCTCTCAATATATATATTTATTATTATTATTATTATTATTATTATTATTATTATTATTATTATTATTATTATTATTAAGATTAATATTATTATTATTAATCGTATTATCATTATTAGTAGTCTTATTATTATTATACATAAAATACTACGACGAGGTTCTGCTCACATGTTTTCAAAACGGGTTTTATGAGCGGGATAGAGCTAAGGAAATTATGGGTTATAACTATGGAGGTTATGGGTATTGTTCGGGGGTATGCTCGTGAGGTCAATCTAGTGTTTATCATTTTCGTTGCGTCTATGTACATTCCTGCAATATTGAATCACAATATTGATACGTGAGCATTCGAATCTTATCTTTTATATATTAATAATGTATTCCTGACTAGTGCTCGAGTATATATGATTATGCATGCTTGTATGTTTAATTTCGTCGTTAAATAGTTTATGATAAAACACGAATTTAATACATATGCTACTAGGATAAGGTATATGATATGCATGTCGTTGGAAAGCTGACAAAAAATCAATAACTTTTCATTTAGGAATCGTGGGATTTCGATGAACGGATTAAAAGATATGGTCAACTGAGTTATTATTAATTTTAGTATTATTATTGTTAAAATAATTATTATTAATATCGTTGTAAAATAGCGTCGAAAAAATAAGAGGTCAAAAAATAAAATCTATGTCCTAAAAACTAGAGCGACGAAATGAAAAAGAAAAGCGCGTCGAAAAATAAGAGGTCGAAAAATAAGCGTCGAAAAAATAAAAGTCGAAAAATAAAAATAAGAAAGTTAAGCGTCGAAATTTAAAAGTCTAAAAACTAAATATTAAAAGTTGCGTCTAAAGGTATTAAAGCTTAAAAGGAATTCTATATCCAAAACGGCAATAACTTAAAAGGCACTAAAATCTATAAAAGATTAAAGCGATAAGCGATGTTGTAAAATTCTAAAGCGCCTAAATCTTAGTCTAAAGAAAAAGTACTTAAGAGATTTTATGGCAATGCCTAAAAATCTAAAAATATAAAATATTACGGCAAAAACTAAGTTTAAACTAAATACGAACGATAAATATACAAATTACGATTAAACGAAATAAAAAGATACAAAATATAAAAATAAAACTTAAAATTATAAAAATACAATTTTTATAAAAATATTATTTTTATTAATGTATAAAAGTATTAATTTTATAAATTTATAAAACTAATTAACACTTAAAACTTAAAATACTACTTTAATTAAACTATAACTAATTAATATTAAATATAAACCCTAATTAGGTTAATTAATAATAATAATAATTAAATTAAACCCTAAACCCGTAATTAATGATGTACCAGGTTGCAACTGTCAGACAGCTCCGCGAGCACGGATTTCAGCTGCCCAAAACCTCCGCGAGTGCGGAGTATGTAGATTCAAACGATTGCAGGCTTAAATTCGACAGGTTCTGCGTGTAATATTTTTTTTTTTACTTTGATTTTTTTATTTTCTGTTTTTATTTTATAGAAAATGTAATTTAAATAAAACTTATATTAAAAATTACTTATTAAATTTTTTTTATAACTTTTCACAATAAATAAAAATATAAACTTTTTAATAAACTTAAAAATATAGATATAGATTTTATTTTTTTATATTTTTATATTTTTGTTTTTAATATTTAAAACTTTTCTTTTTACAAAAATAGATTAAAAATTAATAAAAATCTTTTTTTTATATATGGCGTTTCGCTTCGACGTCTGAGTGTTCCCCGACAGTGGCACCAAAAATACTTGATGTGTGCAGGGTAGTATACGAAATAGTTATATTTTTATTGCGAAATACTATTAAATATGCTACAATTTTACGCAAGTTATTTATTTATTTATAGAATGGGATATACCTAAACCTTGCTACAACACTTATAGGCGGTGTACCTAATCGTAGAGTAGTGTAGTTTTTAGTAAGTCCAGTTCGTTCTACAGGGATACAACTAAATTTAACGCTATATTTATTTTAAACTATATTTGTATATATATATATATATATATATATATATATATATATATATATATATATATATATATATATAATTATTATAAAGGGGAGGTTTTTACCGTTTAATGACCGGTTTGTCGATTTTATGTCTTAAGCCACAATTAAAACCTAATGTAAAATATTAAATATGAATATAACTTAATTTAAAGCGTAAAGTAAATGATGATAAATAAAAATGCGATAATTAAAAGTACGATAATTAAAAGTACAATAAATAAAATGACAGTAAATAAAAGTGCAATGAGATACAAAATAAAGGAATTATGCTTATTTAAACTTCTGTAATCATGATGTTCGACGTGTTGATTTTAATTTATTACCATGGGTTAATTGTCCTTTGTCTTGGATTATTCGATATGTCCATCTGGTTTTTTGTCCATAACAGTCCATCAGTCATAAATATAAAGTGCGAGTGTCCTCGTCAAATTATCCTTATACCCGAAGTCAAATATTCCAACTAATTGTGGACTTAAACTGTAATAAGGTTTTAATACATTGTTAATGATTACACCAGGTTATCGACAGTGTGAAATCTAAGGTTTTAATACTTTTATTAACAATTACACCAAGTACCCTTGAATGTAATCCACCCCTGTTTTAATGAGTCCAGTGACTATTAATCCATCCCCGTGTCCGATCAAATGAACAATAATTCGTATTTATAAATATCCCGCCCACCGTACCCGATTAAGCGTATGTGGTTATATATAGATACGTCAAATTGTAAACTTTATATTAAATTAACGAGCTATCGTTTATTTAATATAAAGCCCATTAATAGCCCATAGTCTAATTTCCACAAGTGTCGATCTTTTGTCCAAACCGCAATTATGGTACAAAGCCCAATAACCCCGTCTTTAATATTTAGCCCAACATCACGATTACTTCGATTTAAATAAGCATAATAATAACTTAGCTACGAGACATTAATTTAAAAAGGATGAACATAACTTACAATGATTATTAATAGCGTAGCGTTACATGGACAAAATTTCGACTTACAAACTTAAAACATTCGCCAACATAACCTTATTATTATTAATCTTAAATTAAAATTATAATTATAATTATATATATATATATATATATATATATATATATATATATATATATATATATATATATATATATATATATATATATATATCGTATATGATATGAGAAAGGAAAAGAAAAAGGTGTGTTGAAATCGAGCAGAATGCTCGGCTTTTTATAGGCCCACTTTGGATTGTACAACTCCGCGAGTGCGGATGTTTTGTGCTTCACAGCTCCGCGAGTGCGGAGCTTTGGATTCCAGCTCACCATAGTGATTTAAACATGGGTTGCTTATAATTATAATATATAATAATATATATAATTAATTATATATTATATTATATTCTTGTGCATAGGTGACTTGTAATTTTTGGTCTGTTGCGTCACGTGCTGATAGTTGGTTCAAGTCTCGGTTCCGAATTTTCGAACGCCTTTTCGTATAATTTAATATCTTGTACTTTGCTTTTTGCGGCTTGTACTCTTGTAATTTCTAGATGTTTCTCATCAATAATTTGAACCACTTGGATTGTACTTTGTACTTTTTAGCTTTTTGGTCGTTTGCGTCTTCAAATCTTCGAATCTGTCTTTTGTCTTCACCTTTTATTATTTAAACGAATATCACTTGTAAATAGATCTTGAATAAAACTTTACTAGAATCACTTTTTTATTCTTCACACTTTGTACATCAGTGATTTCAATATGGCGGTATGAACAATGATGGTAACGATGTGGTTTACAGTCCCACATGACTATAAAAATTTAGATCTGTTAGGAAATTGGATCTTTATGAAAACATTTGATCTTTTGAAAATTCAATCTAGTTTTTACCCTAGATAAGTTTTCTGGAATAACCCTTCACCGGTGTTTGCAAAATGTTTTTGTGGGTTTTGCGGGTTTCAGATTTGAAAATTTTAGCTCAAAACTTACGGTTTTGTGTCACCCACTTGTTTACCTTGTATTAGGAAAGCAACACGTCCAGTTTACTTGCTTCGTATATTACCTTTCGGTAAACTACCATCCGGTTGTAAAGGAAAGCGTTGAACAAGCAACTGTTAAGGCAATGTCCCGTGACATGTAGATAATTATGGTCTATATCGTGTCGGATGCAATTACTATCCTTTGTAGGAGCAATAGTAAAGATCACCCTATAGTTTTTCGGTCTGGCACAAGGTCCTGTCTTCAACCATGCTATTGAAATGTCCCGTTCTTATTGACTAAAAACGTTCCATATTAATTGATTTCGTTGCGAGGTTTTGACCTCTATATGAGACGTTTTTCAAAGACTGCATTCATTTTTAGAACAAACCATAACCTTTATTTCATAGATAAAGGTTTTAAAAAGCTTTACGTAGATTATCAAATAATGATAATCTAAAATATCCTGTTTACACACGACCATTACATAATGGTTTACAATACAAATATGTTACAACAAAATAAGTTTCTTGAATGCAGTTTTTACACAATATCATACAAGCATGGACTCCAAATCTCGTCCTTATTTAAGTATGCGACAGCGGAAGCTCTTAATAATCACCTGAGAATAAACATGCTTAAAACGTCAACAAAAATGTTGGTGAGTTATAGGTTTAACCTATATATATCAAATCATAATAATAGACCACAAGATTTCATATTTCAATACACATCCCATACATAGAGATAAAAATCATTCATATGGTGAACACCTGGTAACCGACATTAACAAGATGCATATATAAGAATATCCCCATCATTCCGGGACACCCTTCGGATATGATATAAATTTCGAAGTACTAAAGCATCCAGTACTTTGGATGGGGTTTGTTAGGCCCAATAGATCTATCTTTAGGATTCGCGTCAATTAGGGTGTCTGTTCCCTAATTCATATATTACCAGACTTAATAAAAAGGGGCATATTCGATTTCGATAATTCAACCATAGAATGTAGTTTCACGTACTTGTGTCTATTTTGTAAATCATTTATAAAACCTGCATGTATTCTCATCCCAAAAATATTAGATTTTAAAAGTGGGACTATAACTCACTTTCACAGATTTTTACTTCGTCGGGAAGTAAGACTTGGCCACTGGTTGATTCACGAACCTATAACAATATATACATATATATCAAAGTATGTTCAAAATATATTTACAACACTTTTAATATATTTTGATGTTTTAAGTTTATTAAGTCAGCTGTCCTCGTTAGTAACCTACAACTAGTTGTCCACAGTTAGATGTACAGAAATAAATCGATAAATATTATCTTGAATCAATCCACGACCCAGTGTATACGTATCTCAGTATTGATCACAACTCAAACTATATATATTTTGGAATCAACCTCAACCCTGTATAGCTAACTCCAACATTCACATATAGAGTGTCTATGGTTGTTCCGAAATATATATAGATGTGTCGACATGATAGGTCGAAACATTGTATACGTGTCTATGGTATCTCAAGATTACATAATATATAATACAAGTTGATTAAGTTATGGTTGGAATAGATTTGTTACCAATTTTCACGTAGCTAAAATGAGAAAAATTATCCAATCTTGTTTTACCCATAACTTCTTCATTTTAAATCCGTTTTGAGTGAATCAAATTGCTATGGTTTCATATTGAACTCTATTTTATGAATCTAAACAAAAAAAGTATAGGTTTCTAGTCGGAAAAATAAGTTACAAGTCGTTTTTGTAAAGGTAGTCATTTCAGTCGAAAGAACGACGTCTAGATGACCATTTTAGAAAACATACTTCCACTTTGAGTTTAACCATAATTTTTGGATATAGTTTCATGTTCATAATAAAAATCATTTTCTCAGAATAACAACTTTTAAATCAAAGTTTATCATAGTTTTTAATTAACTAACCCAAAACAGCCCGCGGTGTTACTACGACGGCGTAAATCCGGTTTTACGGTGTTTTTCGTGTTTCCAGGTTTTAAATCATTAAGTTAGCATATCATATAGATATAGAACATGTGTTTAGTTGATTTTAAAAGTCAAGTTAGAAGGATTAACTTTTGTTTGCGAACAAGTTTAGAATTAACTAAACTATGTTCTAGTGATTACAAGTTTAAACCTTCGAATAAGATAGCTTTATATGTATGAATCGAATGATGTTATGAACATCATTACTACCTTAATTTCCTTGGATAAACCTACTGGAAAAGAGAAAAATGGATCTAGCTTCAATGGATCCTTGGATGGCTCGAAGTTCTTGAAGCAGAATCATGACACGAAAACAAGTTCAAGTAAGATCATCACTTGAAATAAGATTGTTATAGTTATAGAAATTGAACCAAAGTTTGAATATGATTATTACCTTGTATTAGAATGATAACCTACTGTAAGAAACAAAGATTTCTTGAGATTGGATGATCACCTTACAAGATTGGAAGTGAGCTAGCAAACTTGAAAGTATTCTTGATTTTATGAAACTAGAACTTTTGAAATTTATGAAGAACACTTAGAACTTGAAGATAGAACTTGAGAGAGATCAATTAGATGAAGAAAATTGAAGAATGAAAGTGTTTGTAGGTGTTTTTGGTCGTTGGTGTATGGATTAGATATAAAGGATATGTTATTTTGTTTTCATGTAAATAAGTCATGAATGATTACTCATATTTTTGTAATTTTATGAGATATTTCATGCTAGTTGCCAAATGATGGTTCCCACATGTGTTAGGTGACTCACATGGGCTGCTAAGAGCTGATCATTGGAGTGTATATACCAATAGTACATACATCTAAAAGCTGTGTATTGTACGAGTACGAATACGGGTGCATACGAGTAGAATTGTTGATGAAACTGAACGAGGATGTAATTGTAAGCATTTTTGTTAAGTAGAAGTATTTTGATAAGTGTCTTGAAGTCTTTCAAAAGTGTATGAATACATATTAAAACACTACATGTATATACATTTTAACTGAGTCGTTAAGTCATCGTTAGTCGTTACATGTAAGTGTTGTTTTGAAACCTTTAGGTTAACGATCTTGTTAAATGTTGTTAACCCAATGTTTATAATATCAAATGAGATTTTAAATTATTATATTATCATGATATTATCATGTATGAATATCTCTTAATATGATATATATACATTAAATGTCTTTACAACGATAATCGTTACATATATGTCTCGTTTAAAAATCATTAAGTTAGTAGTCTTGTTTTTACATATGTAGTTCATTGTTAATATACTTTATGATATGTTTTCTTATCATTGTATCATGTTAACTATATATATATATATCCATATATATGTCATCATATAGTTTTTACAAGTTTTAACGTTCGTGAATCACCGATCAACTTGGGTGGTCAATTGTCTATATGAAACATATTTCAATTAATCAAGTCTTAACAAGTTTGATTGCTTAACATGTTGGAAACATTTAATCATGTAAATATCAATCTCAATTAATATATATAAACATGGAAAAGTTCGGGTCACTACAGTACCTACCCGTTAAATAAATTTCGTCCCGAAATTTTAAGCTGTTGAAGGTGTTGACGAATCTTCTGGAAATAGATGCGGGTATTTCTTCTTCATCTGATCTTCACGCTCCCAGGTGAACTCGGGTCCTCTACGAGCATTCCATCGAACCTTAACAATTGGTATCTTGTTTTGCTTAAGTCTTTTAACCTCACGATCCATTATTTCGACGGGTTCTTCGATGAATTGGAGTTTTTCGTTGATTTGGATTTCATCTAATGGAATAGTGAGATCTTCTTTAGCAAAACATTTCTTCAAATTCGAGACGTGGAAAGTGTTATGTACAGCCGTGAGTTGTTGAGGTAACTCAAGTCGGTAAGCTACTGGTCCGACACGATCAATAATCTTGAATGGTCCAATATACCTTGGATTTAATTTCCCTCGTTTACCAAATCGAACAACGCCTTTCCAAGGTGCAACTTTAAGCAGGACCATCTCTCCAATTTCAAATTCTATATCTTTTCTTTTAATGTCAGCATAGCTCTTTTGTCGACTTTGGGCAGTTTTCAACCGTTGTTGAATTTGGATGATCTTCTCGGTAGTTTCTTGTATAATCTCCGGACCCGTAATCTGTCTATCCCCCACTTCACTCCAACAAATAGGAGACCTGCACTTTCTACCATAAAGTGCTTCAAACGGTGCCATCTCAATGCTTGAATGGTAGCTGTTGTTGTAGGAAAATTCTGCTAACGGTAGATGTCGATCCCAACCGTTTCCGAAATCAATAACACATGCTCGTAGCATGTCTTCAAGTGTTTGTATCGTCCTTTCGCTCTGCCCATCAGTTTGTGGATGATAGGCAGTACTCATGTCTAGACGAGTTCCTAATGCTTGCTGTAATGTCTGCCAGAATCTTGAAATAAATCTGCCATCCCTATCAGAGATAATAGAGATTGGTATTCCATGTCTGGAGACGACTTCCTTCAAATACAGTCGTGCTAACTTCTCCATCTTGTCATCTTCTCTTATTGGCAGGAAGTGTGCTGATTTGGTGAGACGATCAACTATTACCCAAATAGTATCAAAACCACTTGCAGTCCTTGGCAATTTAGTGATGAAATCCATGGTAATGTTTTCCCATTTCCATTCCGGGATTTCGGGTTGTTGAAGTAGACCTGATGGTTTCTGATGCTCAGCTTTGACCTTAGAACATGTCAAACATTCTCCTACGTATTTAGCAACATCGGCTTTCATACCCGGCCACCAAAAATATTTCCTGAGATCCTTGTACATCTTCCCCGTTCCAGGATGTATTGAGTATCTGGTTTTATGAGCTTCTCTAAGTACCATTTCTCTCATATCTCCAAATTTTGGTACCCAAATCCTTTCAGCCCTATACCGGGTTCCGTCTTCCCGAATATTAAGATGCTTCTCCGATCCTTTGGGTATTTCATCCTTTAAATTTCCCTCTTTTAAAACTCCTTGTTGCGCCTCCTTTATTTGAGTAGTAAGGTTATTATGAATCATTATATTCATAGATTTTACTCGAATGGGTTCTCTATCCTTCCTGCTCAAGGCATCGGCTACCACATTTGCCTTCCCCGGGTGGTAACGAATCTCAAAGTCGTAATCATTCAATAATTCAATCCACCTACGCTGCCTCATATTCAGTTGTTTCTGATTAAATATGTGTTGAAGACTTTTGTGGTCAGTATATATAATACTTTTGACCCCATATAAGTAGTGCCTCCAAGTCTTTAATGCAAAAACAACCGCGCCTAATTCCAAATCATGCGTCGTATAATTTTGTTCGTGAATCTTCAATTGTCTAGACGCATAAGCAATCACCTTTGTTCGTTGCATTAATACACAACCGAGACCTTGCTTTGATGCATCACAATAAATCACAAAATCATCATTCCCTTCAGGCAATGACAATATAGGTGCCGTAGTTAGCTTTTTCTTCAATAACTGAAACGCTTTCTCTTGTTCATCATTCCATCCAAATTTCTTCCCTTTATGCGTTAATGCAGTCAAGGGTTTTGCTATTCTGGAAAAGTCTTGGATGAACCTTCTGTAGTAACCAGCTAGTCCTAAAAACTGGCGTATGTGTTTCGGAGTTTTCGGGGTTTCCCACTTTTCAACAGTTTCTATCTTTGCCGGATCCACCTTAATACCTTCTTTGTTCACTATGTGACCGAGGAATTGAACTTCTTCCAACCAAAATGCACACTTTGAAAACTTAGCGTACAATTCTTCCTTCCTCAATACTTCTAACACCTTTCTCAAATGTTCACCGTGTTCTTGGTCATTCTTTGAGTAAATAAGTATGTCATCAATGAAAACAATGACAAACTTGTCAAGGTATGGTCCACACACTCGGTTCATAAGGTCCATGAACACAGCTGGTGCATTAGTTAAACCAAACGGCATGACCATAAACTCGTAATGACCGTAACGTGTTCTGAAAGCAGTCTTTGGAATATCATCTTCTTTCACCCGCATTTGATGATACCCGGAACGTAAGTCAATCTTTGAATAAACAGACGAGCCTTGTAGTTGATCAAATAAGTCGTCGATTCTTGGTAGTGGGTAGCGGTTCTTGATGGTAAGTTTGTTCAACTCTCGGTAGTCGATACACAACCTGAATGTACCATCTTTCTTCTTGACAAACAAAACAGGAGCTCCCCACGGTGATGTGCTTGGTCGAATGAAACCACGCTCTAAAAGTTCTTGTAATTGGCTTTGTAGTTCTTTCATCTCGCTGGGTGCGAGTCTGTAAGGAGCACGAGCTATTGGTGCAGCTCCTGGTACAAGATCTATTTGAAATTCAACGGATCGATGTGGGGGTAATCCCGGTAATTCTTTCGGAAATACATCAGGAAATTCTTTTGCGACGGGAACATCATTGATGCTCTTTTCTTCAGTTTGTACTTTCTCGACGTGTGCTAGAACAGCATAGCAACCTTTTCTTATTAGTTTTTGTGCTTTCAAATTACTAATAAGATGTAGCTTCGTGTTGCCCTTTTCTCCGTACACCATTAAGGGTTTTCCTTTTTCTCGTATAATGCAAATTGCATTTTTGTAACAAACGATCTCCGCCTTCACTTCTTTCAACCAGTCCATACCGATTATCACATCAAAACTCCCTAACTCTACTGGTATCAAATCAATCTTAAATGTTTCGCTAACCAGTTTAATTTCTCGATTCCGACATATATTATCTGCTGAAATTAATTTACCATTTGCTAATTCGAGTAAAAATTTACTATCCAAAGGCGTCAATGGACAACTTAATTTAGCACAAAAATCTCTACTCATATAGCTTCTATCCGCACCCGAATCAAATAAAACGTAAGCAGATTTATTGTCAATAAGAAACGTACCCGTAACAAGCTCCGGGTCTTCCTGTGCCTCTGCCGCATTAATATTGAAAACTCTTCCACGGCCTTGTCCATTCGTGTTCTCCTGGTTCGGGCAATTTCTAATAATGTGGCCCGGTTTTCCACATTTATAACAAACTACATTGGCATAACTTGCTCCGACACTACTTGCTCTGCCATTACTCGTTCCGACACCATTTGTTCCTTTCGTTCTATTAACCCCTGGTCCGTAGACCTCACACTTCGCCGCGCTATGACCATTTCTTTTACACTTGTTGCAAAATTTGGTGCAGAACCCCGAGTGATTCTTTTCACACCTTTGGCATAGCTGCTTCTGATTGTTGTTGTTGTTGCGGTTATTATTGTTGTTGGGATGATTGTTGTAGTTGCTGTTGTTGTTGTTGTTGTTGTTGGGCCGTTTGTTGTAGTTGCGATTGATGTTGCGATTGTTGGGATAATTGTTGCGATTATTGTTGTAATTGCTGTTGCTGTTGTATTGGTGATTCTTATCACCGTTTTCCTCCCACTTTCTTTTGACTTGCTTCACATTGGCCTCTTCAGCAGTCTGTTCTTTAATTCTTTCTTCAATTTGGTTCACGAGTTTGTGAGCCATTCTACATGCCTGTTGTATGGAGGCGGGCTCGTGTGAACTTATATCTTCTTGGATTCTTTCCGGTAATCCTTTCACAAACGCGTCGATCTTCTCTTCCTCATCTTCGAACGCTCCCGGACACAATAGGCACAATTCTGTGAATCGTCTTTCGTACGTGGTAATATCAAATCCTTGGGTTCGTAACCCTCTAAGTTCTGTCTTGAGCTTATTAACCTCGGTTCTGGGACGGTACTTCTCGTTCATCAAGTGCTTGAATGCTGACCACGGTAGTGCGTACGCATCATCTTGTCCCACTTGCTCTAGATAGGTATTCCACCATGTTAACGCAGAACCTGTGAAGGTATGCGTAGCGTACTTCACTTTGTCCTCTTCAGTACACTTACTTATGGCAAACACCGATTCAACCTTCTCGGTCCACCGTTTCAATCCGATCGGTCCTTCGGTTCCATCAAATTCCAAAGGTTTGCAGGCAGTGAATTCTTTGTAGGTGCATCCTACACGATTTCCTGTACTGCTAGATCCAATGTTATTGTTGGTATGTAGCGCAGCCTGTACTGCGGCTATGTTTGAAGCTAGAAAAGTACGGAATTCCTCTTCATTCATATTCACGGTGTGTCGAGTAGTCGGTGCCATTTCCTTCAAAATAGTTAAATGGAACAAGTTAATCATACAGAATATTAAGAGTAGTTAATAGTATTTCGTAGCATAATATGAACTCATTTATAAAAGCTTTTTCTTCATATTAGCGTTTTATAAGTTTAAATTCGGGTAGTACCTACCCGTTAAGTTCATACTTAGTAGCTAATATACAATTCAACTACTACAATTCTATATGAAAAACTGATTGTAATAATATTTCGCGTTCAAACTTTTATACAATATTTTACAAACTTACAATACCGCTTATTTTACATAAAGCATGAAATATAGCACACAATAACTTTGATACAAGATAGTTGTGAAGACAATTCTAGCTAGTACACAAGTCGTTCGGCAAAGGCAATAAAGACACGTAATTCATACGTCCAGAAACAAGTCATGCATTCTGGTTTTACTAGGACTACTTCCCATCCTTGGTCTTGTGCAACATAACCGTTATGGCCGTTGATAAGACAGCGTGTTGTAACGTCATCAAAGGGACGAGGGTTACGTAATGTCCAACAGTCCCGTAATAATCTAAAAACCTCATTTCTTACCCCAATTACCGACTCCGTCACTTGTGGAAACGTTTTGTTTAATAGTTGTAGCCCGATGTTCTTGTTCTCACTTTGGTGAGAAGCGAACATTACTAATCCGTAAGCATAACATGCTTCTTTATGTTGCATGTTAGCCGCTTTTTCTAAATCACGAAGTCCAATATTCGGATATATTGAGTCAAAATAATTTCTTAACCCGTTGCGTAAAATAGCATTTGGGTTCCCCGCAATATATGCGTCAAAGTAAACACATCGTAACTTATGGGTTTCCCAATGTGATATCCCCCATCTTTCAAACGAAAGTCTCTTATAAACCAAGACATTCTTGGAACGTTCTTCGAATGTCTTACAAACTGATCTCGCCTTAAATAGTTGTGCCGAAGAATTCTGGCCGACTCTAGACAAGATTTCATCAATCATGTCTCCGGGTAGGTCTCTTAAAATATTGGGTTGTCTATCCATTTTGTGTTTTTAAACTGTAAAATAGACAAGAGTTAGTTTCATAAAAAAAAATACTTATTAATACAAGCAATTTTTACATATATCATAAAGCATAAGAACACTATATTACATATATTACACCACACGAATACAACTATCTTATTCCGACTCGCTCGTTTCTTCTTCTTCGGTTTTGGTTCGTTTTGCCAAGTTTCTAGGGATATATGATGTTCCCCTAATACGAGCCGTCGTTGTCCACATTGGTTTAGAAAAACCTGGTGGTTTAGAGGTTCCCGGGTCATTGTTACAACTTAAGGACTTCGGGGGTTGACGATACATATAAAGTTCATCGGGGTTGGAATTAGATTTCTCTATTTTTATGCCCTTTCCCTTATTATTTTCTTTTGCCTTTTTAAATTCTGTTGGGGTAATTTCTATAACATCATCGGAATTCTCGTCGGAATCCGATTCATCGGAGAATTGGTAATCCTCCCAATATTTTGCTTCCTTGGCGGAAACACCATTGACCATAATTAACTTTGGTCGGTTGGTTGAGGATTTTCTTTTACTTAACCGTTTTATTATTTCCCCCACCGGTTCTATTTCTTCATTCGGTTCCGATTCTTCTTCCGGTTCCGACTCTTCTTCCGGTTCCTCTTCGGGAACTTGTGAATCAGTCCACAAATCATTCCAATTTACATTTGACTCTTCATTATTATTAGGTGAGTCAATGGGACTTGTTCTAGAGGTAGACATCTATCACATAATATCAAACACGTTAAGATATTAATATATCACATAATATTCATATGTTAAAAATATATAGTTTCCAACAAAAATGTTAAGCAATCATTTTTAAAGAAAACACGGTCGAAGTCCAGACTCACTAATGCATCCTAACAAACTCGATAAGACACACTAATGCAAATTTTCTGGTTCTCTAAGACCAACGCTCTGATACCAACTGAAATGTCCCGTTCTTATTGACTAAAAACGTTCCATATTAATTGATTTCGTTGCGAGGTTTTGACCTCTATATGAGACGTTTTTCAAAGACTGCATTCATTTTTAGAACAAACCATAACCTTTATTTCATAGATAAAGGTTTTAAAAAGCTTTACGTAGATTATCAAATAATGATAATCTAAAATATCCTGTTTACACACGACCATTACATAATGGTTTACAATACAAATATGTTACAACAAAATAAGTTTCTTGAATGCAGTTTTTACACAATATCATACAAGCATGGACTCCAAATCTCGTCCTTATTTAAGTATGCGACAGCGGAAGCTCTTAATAATCACCTGAGAATAAACATGCTTAAAACGTCAACAAAAATGTTGGTGAGTTATAGGTTTAACCTATATATATCAAATCATAATAATAGACCACAAGATTTCATATTTCAATACACATCCCATACATAGAGATAAAAATCATTCATATGGTGAACACCTGGTAACCGACATTAACAAGATGCATATATAAGAATATCCCCATCATTCCGGGACACCCTTCGGATATGATATAAATTTCGAAGTACTAAAGCATCCAGTACTTTGGATGGGGTTTGTTAGGCCCAATAGATCTATCTTTAGGATTCGCGTCAATTAGGGTGTCTGTTCCCTAATTCATATATTACCAGACTTAATAAAAAGGGGCATATTCGATTTCGATAATTCAACCATAGAATGTAGTTTCACGTACTTGTGTCTATTTTGTAAATCATTTATAAAACCTGCATGTATTCTCATCCCAAAAATATTAGATTTTAAAAGTGGGACTATAACTCACTTTCACAGATTTTTACTTCGTCGGGAAGTAAGACTTGGCCACTGGTTGATTCACGAACCTATAACAATATATACATATATATCAAAGTATGTTCAAAATATATTTACAACACTTTTAATATATTTTGATGTTTTAAGTTTATTAAGTCAGCTGTCCTCGTTAGTAACCTACAACTAGTTGTCCACAGTTAGATGTACAGAAATAAATCGATAAATATTATCTTGAATCAATCCACGACCCAGTGTATACGTATCTCAGTATTGATCACAACTCAAACTATATATATTTTGGAATCAACCTCAACCCTGTATAGCTAACTCCAACATTCACATATAGAGTGTCTATGGTTGTTCCGAAATATATATAGATGTGTCGACATGATAGGTCGAAACATTGTATACGTGTCTATGGTATCTCAAGATTACATAATATATAATACAAGTTGATTAAGTTATGGTTGGAATAGATTTGTTACCAATTTTCACGTAGCTAAAATGAGAAAAATTATCCAATCTTGTTTTACCCATAACTTCTTCATTTTAAATCCGTTTTGAGTGAATCAAATTGCTATGGTTTCATATTGAACTCTATTTTATGAATCTAAACAAAAAAAGTATAGGTTTCTAGTCGGAAAAATAAGTTACAAGTCGTTTTTGTAAAGGTAGTCATTTCAGTCGAAAGAACGACGTCTAGATGACCATTTTAGAAAACATACTTCCACTTTGAGTTTAACCATAATTTTTGGATATAGTTTCATGTTCATAATAAAAATCATTTTCTCAGAATAACAACTTTTAAATCAAAGTTTATCATAGTTTTTAATTAACTAACCCAAAACAGCCCGCGGTGTTACTACGACGGCGTAAATCCGGTTTTACGGTGTTTTTCGTGTTTCCAGGTTTTAAATCATTAAGTTAGCATATCATATAGATATAGAACATGTGTTTAGTTGATTTTAAAAGTCAAGTTAGAAGGATTAACTTTTGTTTGCGAACAAGTTTAGAATTAACTAAACTATGTTCTAGTGATTACAAGTTTAAACCTTCGAATAAGATAGCTTTATATGTATGAATCGAATGATGTTATGAACATCATTACTACCTTAATTTCCTTGGATAAACCTACTGGAAAAGAGAAAAATGGATCTAGCTTCAATGGATCCTTGGATGGCTCGAAGTTCTTGAAGCAGAATCATGACACGAAAACAAGTTCAAGTAAGATCATCACTTGAAATAAGATTGTTATAGTTATAGAAATTGAACCAAAGTTTGAATATGATTATTACCTTGTATTAGAATGATAACCTACTGTAAGAAACAAAGATTTCTTGAGATTGGATGATCACCTTACAAGATTGGAAGTGAGCTAGCAAACTTGAAAGTATTCTTGATTTTATGAAACTAGAACTTTTGAAATTTATGAAGAACACTTAGAACTTGAAGATAGAACTTGAGAGAGATCAATTAGATGAAGAAAATTGAAGAATGAAAGTGTTTGTAGGTGTTTTTGGTCGTTGGTGTATGGATTAGATATAAAGGATATGTTATTTTGTTTTCATGTAAATAAGTCATGAATGATTACTCATATTTTTGTAATTTTATGAGATATTTCATGCTAGTTGCCAAATGATGGTTCCCACATGTGTTAGGTGACTCACATGGGCTGCTAAGAGCTGATCATTGGAGTGTATATACCAATAGTACATACATCTAAAAGCTGTGTATTGTACGAGTACGAATACGGGTGCATACGAGTAGAATTGTTGATGAAACTGAACGAGGATGTAATTGTAAGCATTTTTGTTAAGTAGAAGTATTTTGATAAGTGTCTTGAAGTCTTTCAAAAGTGTATGAATACATATTAAAACACTACATGTATATACATTTTAACTGAGTCGTTAAGTCATCGTTAGTCGTTACATGTAAGTGTTGTTTTGAAACCTTTAGGTTAACGATCTTGTTAAATGTTGTTAACCCAATGTTTATAATATCAAATGAGATTTTAAATTATTATATTATCATGATATTATCATGTATGAATATCTCTTAATATGATATATATACATTAAATGTCTTTACAACGATAATCGTTACATATATGTCTCGTTTAAAAATCATTAAGTTAGTAGTCTTGTTTTTACATATGTAGTTCATTGTTAATATACTTTATGATATGTTTTCTTATCATTGTATCATGTTAACTATATATATATATATCCATATATATGTCATCATATAGTTTTTACAAGTTTTAACGTTCGTGAATCACCGATCAACTTGGGTGGTCAATTGTCTATATGAAACATATTTCAATTAATCAAGTCTTAACAAGTTTGATTGCTTAACATGTTGGAAACATTTAA
Organism: Rutidosis leptorrhynchoides; assembly: GCF_046630445.1. Lineage (NCBI taxonomy): Eukaryota > Viridiplantae > Streptophyta > Magnoliopsida > Asterales > Asteraceae > Rutidosis > Rutidosis leptorrhynchoides. Next base: position 337,621,906 of record NC_092339.1, on the reverse strand, counting down.
TCATGTAAATATCAATCTCAATTAATATATATAAACATGGAAAAGTTCGGGTCACTACAGTTATGCAACCACCGTTCTTACGGTTGACACCCGATTTGGTTCAGGTGACCTAATGAATTCCGGTGAATTCCTAGGATTTTACGTTCAATGGTAATGAACGCATTAAAAATAGGTTTTCAAAAAACAAATCAGTTTGTAATTTGATCAAAATATTTTCTCATTCAAGCTCGAGTTTAGATATCATCGAATTCCATGAGTTTGAATTCTCAATCTTTGAGGTCAATCTCAAGGATTGAGTAATATCAGGCTTAAAAGCTGATTTTTGATCTTTAAGGAGATTATCCTTTCTGGGGATCTGATTCATTAGTCTTATAAGCTAATTTGCATGGTGCCCCCCACGAGACAAATCCTCTTATAGTTAGGATAAGTCTGACCACTTGGCGACCCTGTTTGACGCTGAGATCCGTGGATTTCCAGCTGATTTTTGAGAAAACTTTTCAAGGTTTTTCGTAAACTCTACAACTGGTCTGGATAACAACTTCCTGGCCTAAATCAAGAAGCGCGTGTATTTTTCTCAGAAGACTTTACTTCCTTTTAAATCAAGTGGCACATTTCTTTCAAATATATTATAAGAAATTGGGTAAAACTAATAAAATCGTTCAAAACAAAAGTATCTTTAATTATTTGTACAAAGATATGTGATATGTGATTTAAATAACTTGGTAAAAATTTCCCACACTTGGCTTTTATTTTCCTTTCTTTGTCTTTTTATTCTCCTCTATTACATTTTAAATGAATTCTAACATTTTGGGTTTTTTCTCAATTTATGTCGTTTACGAGGTAACGACAATTTCGGTATTAACACCTAGTTTTATCGTTCATAAATATGTATAAACATGATTTTGAATTCATTTATTTGAAAAAAAATTAAAATTTTTACTAGAAGTGGGTAGTCAGTATATAAGACTAGGGCTGTTCTTTATTATCAGAGAGCACTAGATTCTAATACAACTACTGCGTTACTAGTATTTTTAATGGTAACCAAGTGTTTAAATTAAATTTTTTTTTTTTAAAAAACCGAAAGAATTTAACCCCTTCCCACACTTAAGATCTTGCAATGTCCTCATTTGCAAGAAATCAGTAACAATTTTAAATTATTGAGGGTGATTAGCGTAGAAAAATGATTAAAATTTTACGAAAGTTTCCAAACATATTGGCGTTTGTTTTGAATGATAAATGGTGCACTTCATTTGTTCATTCCGTCTGTTGTTACATCACACTTGTTTTTCTTTTGTCGTCAAAATTAATAGCTTTTGCTGAACTTAATGCCAGTCTTTGAAAGTGCGCTGTTTTACCCTGTTTTGTACATGAGATAAACTACAAACATATATATACATATTTTTGAAGTTGGGTATATCACCCCACATTCAAAAATTATTAAAATGTAATAATAAAAGTTAGAAAATTATGAAAACTATTATAGTATCAAAAGAAGTATTAAAAGTATAAAATTACAAGTTATAAAATAAATAAAAATATGCATAAAAGAAAATTAGGGTTGATGAGGATGGTGCCAGTAGGGATTCCATTCATAGCCGTAAGTGCTGTAGAATACTTGAGCTGGGTCATATGTAGGGTACGGTGGTCGGGTCTGTATAGTCCAGGGAGGAAATATGGGCATTTGAGGAGGAATGTAGTTTGTATTTACGTGTGCACAATGACTTATGATTTGGTTTTGATGATACTGCCAATCTTGAAATGCTCGTTGTCTAGCCATTTCATACTCATGTTGAGCCATAAAAATTTTCATTTCTGTCATCTGATTCCCCCTCCCATATTACCTTGCTGCTGATCTCTTTCGACCTGTGGATGATTGCCATCATATGGTGCTGCAGCGTTATGTCATTTCTTTAAAACCTTAGCACCATGATATACTTTCAAACCAATTGTATCACGGGGTTCTGGTGCTGCAATTATTAATCCCCCTGACTTCTATCGATACCAAGATACTCAGCAATTAAAGTAACAAAGATACCACCTCCTATTATACTATTAGGCCGTATACCCCTAACCATAGCCGATAAATAATAACCCACACAATAAGGTATACTCACAGTGCTCTGTGGGTCTCGAATACACATGAGATAAAATAAATCATTTCATTTACCTTCTCTTTGTTCCTACCTCGCTGTGTAATTGAGTTTGCTAAGAATCTATGGATTACTCTTAACTCAGCTCTATCAATATCAGTATAAGAGTAATATCTCCCACGAAATCGGTTATGGCTAGTCATTCTACTCCATATTCCATTCATATCAAAATTTTCATCAACCCTCCTACCATTAACTATCAACCTTTGACAATCAGTAGATACTAGTTCCTTGGGCGTATATATACACAAAGCCTGAGCCATGTCTAGTAGAGACATATGGCGCATCACACCTCCTAATAAAAATCTAATAAAACTCCGATCGGTTAAGGTAGCTACCCGATCATTTATTTCAACACTACATAATAATTCCACACACCATTCTCTATATACATGCCTACGTATATTGAACAAACGTTCCCAATCATTAAAAGTAGAATTACCATACCTTTGTGTAAGTAATTCTCTGATTGGATCGGCCAATCCCACTGTTTCTAATGCAGTGACCCGAACTTTTCCATGTTTATATATATTAAATGAAATTTATATTTACATGATTAAGTGTTTCCAACATGTTAAGCAATCAAACTTGTTAAGACTTGATTAATTGAAATAGGTTTCATATAAACAATTGACCACCCAACTTGACCGGTGATTCACGAACGTTAAAACTTGTAAAAACTATATGATGACATATATATGATTATATATATAGTTAACATGATATTATGATAAGTAAGTATCTCATTAGATATTTTAACAATGATTTATATACATAAAATTGTGTTTATTGAATTAAGAAACTCGAAACGATATATATAACGATTATCGTTATAACAACGTCTTACTAATTACATATGAATCATATTAAGATATTGTTACACTATGTTTAATCATGATAAATGATAGGTAAACATGTCATTATGTATATTAACAATGAACTACATATGTAAAACAAGACTACTAACTTAAGAATTTCGAAACAAGACATATATGTAACGATTATCGTTGTAACAACATTTAACTGTATATATATCATACTAAGATATATTAATATATCATAATATCATGATAATGTAATAATTTAACATCTCTTTAGATATAATAAACAATGGGTTAACAACATTTAACAAGATCGTTAACCTAAAGGTTTCAAAACAACATTTACATGTAACGACTAACGATGACTTAACGACTCAGTTAAAATGTATATACATGTAGTGTTTTAATATGTATTCATACACTTTTGAAAGACTTCAAGACACTTATCAAAATACTTCTACTTAACAAAAATGCTTACAATTACATCCTCGTTCAATTTCATCAACAATTCTACTCGTATGCACCCGTATTCGTACTCGTACAATACACAGCTTCTAAATGTATGTACTATTGGTATATACACTCCAATGATTAGCTCTTAGCAGACCATGTGAGTTACCTAACACATGTGGAAACCATCATTTGACAACTAGCATGAAATATCTCATAAAATTACAAAAATATTAGTAATCATTCATGACTTATTTACATGAAAACAAAATTACATATCCTTTATATCTAATCCATATACCAACGACCAAAAACACCTACAAACACTTTAATTCTTCAATTTTCTTCATCTAATTGATCTCTCTCAAGTTCCATCTTCAAGTTCTAAGTGTTCTTCATAAATTCTACAAGTTATAGTTTCATAAAATCAAGAATACTTCCAAGTTTACTAGCTCACTTCCAATCTTGTAAAGTGATCATCCAACCTCAAGAAATACTTGTTTTTTACAGTAAGATATCATTCTAAATCAAGGTAATACTCATGTACAAACTTTGATTCAATTCCTATAACTATAACTATCTTAATTCGAGTGATAATCTTACTTGAACTTGTTTTCGTGTCATGATTCTACTTCAAGAACTTTCAAGCCATCCAAGATCCTTTGAAGCTAGATCATTTCTTGTCATTTCCATTAGATTTACCTACTAAATTTGAGGTAGTAATGATGTTCATAAAATCATTCAATTCATACATATAAAACTATCTTATTCGAAGATTTGAACATGTAATCACTAGATAATAGTTTAGTTAATTCTAAACTTGTTCGCAAATAAAAGTTAATCCTTCTAACTTGACTTTTAAAATCAACTAAACACATGTTATATATCTATATGATATGCTAACTTAATGATTTAAAACCGGAAAACACGAAAAACACCGTAAAACCGGATATACGCCGTCGTAGTAACACCGCGGGCTGTTTTGGGTTAGTTAATTAAAAACTATGATAAAATTTGATTTAAAAGTTTTTCTTCTATTAAAATTATTTTTCTTATGAACATGAAACTATATCCAAAAATCATGGTTAAACTCAAAGTGGAAGTATGTTTTCCAAAATGGTCATCTAGACGTCGTTCTTTCGACTGAAATGACTACCTTTACAAAAACTACTTGTAACTTATATTTCCTACTATAAACCTATAATTTTTATGTTTAGACTCATAAAATAGAGTTCAATATGAAACCATAGCAATTTGATTCACTCAAATCAGATTTAAAACAAAGAAGTTATTGGTAAAACAAGATTGGATATTTTTTTATTGTTGTAGCTACGGGAAATATTGTAACAATTCTATACAAATCATATCCTAGCTAACTTATATTGTATTATACATGTATTATAATATATTATGTAATCTTGGGATACCATAGACATGTATGCAAATGTTTTGACATATCATATCGACCCATGTATATATATTATTTGGAACAACCATAGACACTCTATATGCAGTAATGTTGGAGTTAGCTATACAGGGTTGAGATTGATTCCAAAATATATATATACTTTGATTTGTGATCTAGCCTGAGACGTGTATACACTGGGTCGTGGATTGATTCAAGATAATATATACCGATTTATTTCTGTACATCTAACTGTGGACAACTAGTTGTAGGTTACTAACGAGGACAGCTGACTTAATAAATTTAAAACAGTAAAACGTATTAAAAATGTTGTAAATATATTTTGAACATACTTTGATATATATGTACATATTTGTTATAGGTTCGTGAATCGACCAGTGGCCAAGTCTTACTTCCCGACGAAGTAAAAATCTGTAAAAGTGAGTTATAGTCCCACTTTTAAAATCTAATATTCTGGGATGAGAATACATGCAGTTTTATAAATGTTTTACGAAATAGACACAAGTAATTGAAACTACATTATATGGGTGAATGATCGAAGCCGAATATGCCCCTTTTGCTTGGTAACCTAAGAATTAGTAAACCGATCTACTAATTGATGCGAATCCTAAAGATAGATCTATTGGGACTAACGAACCCCATCCAAAGTACCGAATGCTTTAGTACTTCGAATTCATTTATATCATGTCCGAAGGATTTCCCAGAATGATAGGGGATATTCTTATATACATCTTGTTAATATCGGTTACTAGGTGTTCACCATATGAATGAATTTTATCTCTATGTATGGGATGTATATTGAAATATGAAATCTTGTGGTCTATTATTATGATTTGATAATATATAGGTTAAACCTATAACTCACCAACATTTTTATTGACGTTTTAAGCATGTTTGTTCTCAGGTGATTATTAAGAGCTTCCGCTGTTGCATACTAAAATAAGGACAAGATTTGGAGTCCATGCTTGTATGATATTATGTAAAAACTGCATTCAACAAAATTATTTTTGATGTAATATATTCTTATTGTAAACCATTATGTAATGGTCGTGTGTAAACGGTATATTTTAGATTATCATTCTTTGATAATCTACGTAATGCTTTTTAAACCTATATCGATAAAATAAAGGTTATGGTTGTTTTAAAAATGAATGCAGTCTTTGAAAAACGTCTCATATAGAGGTTAAAACCTCGCGACGAAATCAATTAATATGGAACGTTTATAATCAATATGAACGGGACATTTCAGTTGGTATCAGAGCATTGGTCTTAGAGAACCAGAAAATTGCATTAGTGTGTCTTACCGAGTTTGTTAGGATGAATTAGTGAGTCTGGACTTCGACGGTGTTTTTCTTCAAAAACGATTGCTTAACATTTTTTTGTTGGAAACTAAATATTATTAACATGTAAATATTATGTGATATATTAATCTCTTAACGTGTTTGATATTGTATGATAGATGTCTACCTCTAGTACAAATCCCATTGATTCACCTAATAATAATGAAGAGTCGAATATATTTTGGGAAGATTCACAAATTCCCGAAGAGGAACCGGAAGAGGAGGAACCGGAAGAGGAGGAACCAGAAGAGGAGGAATCGGAAGAGGAAGAACCAGAAAAAGAAGAGGTTCAGGAGGAAGAAATATTGATACCTATAGTAAATCGATTAAATAAAAGAAAATACTCAATCAACGGACCAAAGTTAATAATGGTCAATGGTGTTTCCGCCGAGGAAGCAAAATATTGGGAAGATTACCAATTTTCCGATGAATCGGATCCCGATGAGGATTCCGATGATGTTATATAAATTAGCTCGACCCAATTTAATAAAGCGAAAGAAAATAATAAGGGAAAAGGTATAAAAATAGAGAAACCCGATTCCAACCCTGATGAACTTTATATGTATCGGCAACATCTGTATTTCCTAAAATGTAACAATGAACCGGGAACCTCTAAACCACCAGGTTTTTCTAAACCATTATGGAAAACGACGGCTCGTATTAGAGGAACACCATATATTCCTAGAAAATTAGAAAAACGAACCAAGTCCGAAGAAGAAGAAACCAGTGATTCAGATTAGAGGGTGGTAATCATGTTATGTATTATATGTATTGTAGTGTGCTTGTACTTTTATGTTCTAAGTAAAAATTGCTTGTATTGTTTGTTATTACGAATCTAATCCTTGTCTATTTTACAGTATAAAAACAAAATGGACATTAAGGGTAGACAACCAAATATTTTAGAAGACCTACCAGAGGATATGATTGTGGAAATCTTGTCTAGAGTCGGTTAGAATTCATCAGCACATTTAGTTATGGCGAAATTAACTTGTCAAACATTTGAAAGACTTTCCAGAAATGCCTTAGTTTATAAAAGGCTTTCCTTTGATAGGTGGGGTATATCACATTGGGGAGACCGTAAGTTACGCCGTGTTTTCTTTAAAGCATTAAATGTGGGAACCCAAATGCAATTTTACGCTACGGGTTAAGAACCTATTTTGACTCAACATATCCCAATATAGGATTTCGTGAATTAGAAAGAGCTTCTAACATGCAACATAAAGAAGCATGTTATGCTTACGGGTTAGTGATGTTCGCTTCTTACCAAAGTGAGAAAAAGAACATCGGATTGTAACTTTTAAATAAAACCTTCCCACAAGTGACGGATTCAGTAGTTGGGGTGAGAAACAAGGTTTTTAGATTATTACGGGGCTGTTGGACATTACGAAACCCTCGTCCTTTTGATGACATTACAACATGCTGCCTAGCCAATGGTCATAACGGTTATTTTCCACAAGACCAAGGATGGGAAGTCGTCTTAGTAAAACCAGAATGCATGACTTGTTTCTGGACTTATGAATTACGTGTCTTTATTTCCTTTGCTGAACAACTTGCGTATTAACTAGATTTATCTTCAAAACTGTCCTGTATCATAGTGTACTATATTTCATGTTATATGTAATATAGCAAAGTTGTAAGTTTAAAGAATATTTGTATGTGATATATTATTATAATCAGTTTTTCATATGGAATTGTAGTAGTTGAATTGTATATTAGCTACTAAGTATGAACTTAACGAGTAGGTAGTACCCGAATTCAAACTTATAAAATGCTAATATGAAGAAAAATCTTTTATAAATGAGTTCATATTATGCTACGAAATACTATTGACTACTCTTAATATTATGTATGATTAACTCGATTCAGTTGGCTATTTTGAAGGAAATGGCACTGACTACTCGACACACCATGAATATGAGCGAAGGGGAATTTCGTACCTTTCTTGCTGCAAACATAGCCGCAGTACAGGCTGCGCTACATACCAACAATAACTCTGAATCTAGCAATGCAGCTAACGACGCAAGAAATCGTGTAGGATGCTCCTATAAAGAATTCACTGCCTGCAAACCTTTGGAATTTGATGGAACCGAAGGACCAATTGGATTGAAACTGTGGACCGAGAAAGTCGAATCGGTGTTTTCCATAAGTAAGTGTACTGAAGAGGACAAAGTTAAGTACGCTACGCATACCTTCGCAGGTACTGCGTTAACGTGGTGGAACACCTATCTTGAACAGGTAGGACAAAATGCTGCTTACGCACTACCGTGGTCGGCATTCAAGCAATTGATGAACGAGCAGTACTGTCCTAGAAACGAAGTCAATAAACTCAAGGCAGAACTTAGAGAGTTACGAACACAAGGGTTCGACGTTACCACATATGAACGACGATTCACAGAGTTGTGCCTATTATGTCCGGAAGCATTCGAAGATGAAGAAGAGAAGCTCGACGCGTTTGTAAAAGGGTTACCAGTAAGGATTTAAGAAGATGTGAGTTCACACGAGCCCGCTTCTATACAGAAGGCAAGTCGAATGGCTCATAAACTTATAAATCAGATTGAGGGAAGAATTAAAGAGCAGGAGGCCGAAGAAGCCAACATGAAACAACTCAAGAGGAAGTGGGAGGAAAATGGTGACAAGAGTCACCAGTACAACAACAACAACAATTATAACCACAATCGCAACAACTATCCCAACAACCGCAACAACAATCGCAACAATAACCGCAATCCTAACAATAACTACAACAAACATCCCAACAACAACAACAACTACAACAACCATTTCAACAACAATAACAATCTCAACAACAACCTCAATAACAACAACGGCAACAAAAACCAAAAACAGCCATGTCATAGGTGTGAAGAAAATCATCAGGGGTTTTGCACGACATTTTGCAACAGGTGTAAAAGAAATGTTCATAGCGTGACAAAGTGTGAGGTCTACGGACCAAAGTTTAATAGAACTAAAGGATCAAATAATGTCAGAACAAGTAATGCCAAAACGAATAGTGTCAGAGTAAGTAATACCAACACTGTTTGTTATAAATGTGGAAAACCAGGCCACATTATTAGAAATTGCCCGAATCAGGGGAATACTAATGGGCAGGGCCGTGGAAGAGTTTTCAATATTAATGCGGCAGAAGCACAGGAAGACCCGGAGCTTGTTACGGGTACGTTTCTTATTGATGATAAATTTGCTTATGTTTTATTTGATTCGGGTGCAGATAGAAGCTATATGAGTAGAGAATTTTGTGCTAAATTAAGTTGCCCATTGACGCCTTTAGATAGTAAATTTTTACTTGAAATAGCAAATGGTAAATTAATTTTAGCAGATAATATATGTCGGGAGAGAGAAATTAAACTAGAGGATGAAACGTTTAAAATTGATTTAATACCAGTCGAGTTAGGAAGTTTTGATGTAATAATTGGCATAGATTGGTTGAAAAAGGTGAGAGCAGAGGTCGTTTGTTACAAAAATGCGATTCTAATTATGCGTGAAAAAGAAAAACCTTTAATGGTGTACGGAGAAAAGAACAACGCGAAATTTGTAGTGACCCGAACTTTTCCATGTTTATATATATTAATTGAGATTGATATTTACATGATTAAATGTTTCCAACATGTTAAGCAATCAAACTTGTTAAGAGTTGATTAATTGAAATATGTTTCATATAGACAATTGACCACCCAAGTTGACCGGTGATTCACGAACGTTAAAACTTGTAAAAACTATATGATGACATATATATGGATATATATATAGTTAACATGATACTATGATAAGTAAACATATCATTAAGTATATTAACAATGAACTACATATGTAAAAACAAGACTACTAACTTAATGATTTTTAAACGAGACATATATGTAACGATTATCGTTGTAAAGACATTTAATGTATATATATCATATTAATAGATATTCATACATGATAATATCATGATAATATAATAATTTAAAATCTCATTTGATATTATAAACATTGGGTTAACAACATTTAACAAGATCGCTAACCTAAAGGTTTCAAAACAACACTTACATGTAACGACTAACGATGACTTAACGACTCAGTTAAAATGTATATACATGTAGTGTTTTAATATGTATTTATACACTTTTGAAAGACTTCAATACACTTATCAAAATACTTCTACTTAACAAAAATGCTTACAATTACATCCTCGTTCAGTTTCATCAACAATTCTACTCGTATGCACCCGTATTCATACTCGTACAATACATAGCTTTTAGATGTATGTACTATTGGTATATACACTCCAATGATCAGCTCTTAGCAGCCCATGTGAGTCACCTAACACATGTGGGAACCATCATTTGGCAACTAGCATGAAATATCTCATAAAATTACAAAAATATGAGTAATCATTCATGACTTATTTACATGAAAACAAAATTACATATCCTTTATATCTAATCCATACACCAACGACCAAAAACACCTACAAACACTTTCACTCTTCAATTTTCTTCATCTAATTGATCTCTCTCAAGTTCTATCTTCAAGTTCTAAGTGTTCTTCATAAATTCCAAAAGTTCTAGTTTCATAAAATCAAGAATACTTTCAAGTTTGCTAGCTCACTTCCAATCTTGTAAGGTGATCATCCAACCTCAAGAAATCTTTGTTTCTTACAGTAGGTTATCATTCTAATACAAGGTAATAATCATATTCAAACTTTGGTTCAATTTCTATAACTATAACAATCTTATTTCAAGTGATGATCTTACTTGAACTTGTTTTCGTGTCATGATTCTGCTTCAAGAACTTCGAGCCATCCAAGGATCCATTGAAGCTAGATCCATTTTTCTCTTTTCCAGTAGGTTTATCCAAGGAACTTAAGGTAGTAATGATGTTCATAACATCATTCGATTCATACATATAAAGCTATCTTATTCGAAGGTTTAAACTTGTAATAACTAGAACATAGTTTAGTTAATTCTAAACTTGTTCGCAAACAAAAGTTAATCCTTCTAACTTGACTTTTAAAATCAACTAAACACATGTTCTATATCTATATGATATGCTAACTTAATGATTTAAAACCTGGAAACACGAAAAACACCGTAAAACCGGATTTACGACGTCGTAGTAACACCGCGGGCTGTTTTGGGTTAGTTAATTAAAAACTATGATAAACTTTGATTTAAAAGTTGTTATTCTGAGAAAATGATTTTTATTATGAACATGAAACTATATCCAAAAATTATGGTTAAACTCAAAGTGGAAGTATGTTTTCTAAAATGGTCATCTAGACGTCGTTCTTTCGACTGAAATGACTACCTTTACAAAAACGACTTGTAACTTATTTTTCCAACTATAAACCTATACTTTTTCTGTTTAGATTCATAAAATATAGTTCAATATGAAACCATAGCAATTTGATTCACTCAAAACGGATTTAAAATGAAGAAGTTATGGGTAAAACAAGATTGGATAATTTTTCTCATTTTAGCTACGTGAAAATTGGTAACAAATCTATTCCAACCATAACTTAATCAACTTGTATTGTATATTATGTAATCTTGAGATACCATAGACACGTATACAATGTTTCGACCTATCATGTCGACACATCTATATATATTTCGGAACAACCATAGACACTCTATATGTGAATGTTGGAGTTAGCTATACAGGGTTGAGGTTGATTCCAAAATATATATAGTTTGAGTTGTGATCAATACTGAGATATGTATACACTGGGTCGTGGATTGATTCAAGATAATATTTATCGATTTATTTCTGTACATCTAACTGTGGACAACTAGTTGTAGGTTACTAACGAGGACATCTGACTTAATAAACTTAAACCATCAAAATATATTAAAAGTGTTGTAAATATATTTTGAACATACTTTGATATATATGTATATATTGTTATAGGTTCGTGAATCAACCAGTGGCCAAGTCTTACTTCCCGACGAAGTAAAAATCTGTGAAAGTGAGTTATAGTCCCACTTTTAAAATCTAATATTTTTGGGATGAGAATACATGCAGGTTTTATAAATGACTTACAAAATAGACACAAGTATGTGAAACTACATTCTATGGTTGAATTATCGAAATCGAATATGCCCCTTTTTATTAAGTCTGGTAATCTAAGAATTAGGGAACAGACACCCTAATTGACGCGAATCCTAAAGATAGATCTATTGGGCCTAACAAACCCCATCCAAAGAACCGGATGCTTTAGTACTTCGAAATTTATATCATATCCGAAGGGTGTCCCGGAATGATGGGGATATTCTTATATATGCATCTTGTTAATGTCGGTTACCAGGTGTTCACCATATGAATGATTTTTATCTCTATGTATGGGATGTGTATTGAAATATGAAATCTTGTGGTCTATTATTATGATTTGATATATATAGATTAAACCTATAACTCACCAACATTTTTGTTGACGTTTTAAGCATGTTTATTCTCAGGTGATTATTAAGAGCTTCCGCTGTCGCATACTTAAATAAGGACGAGATTTGGAGTCCATGCTTGTATGATATTGTGTAAAAACTGCATTCAAGAAACTTATTTTGTTGTAACATATTTGTATTGTAAACCCTTATGTAATGGTCGTGTGTAAACAGGATATTTTAGATTATCATTATTTGATAATCTACGTAAAGCTTTTTAAAACCTTTATCTATGAAATAAAGGTTATGGTTTGTTTTAAAAATGAATGCAGTCTTTGAAAAACGTCTCATATAGAGGTCAAAACCTCGCAACGAAATCAATTAATATGGAACGTTTTTAATCAATAAGAACGGGACATTTCAGTTGGTATCCGAGCGTTGGTCTTAGAGAACCAGAAAATTTGCATTAGTTTGTCTTATCGAGTTTGTTAGGATGCATTAGTGATTCTGGACTTCGACCGTGTTTTCTTTAAAAATGATTGCTTAACATTTTTGTTGGAAACTATATATTTTTAACATATGAATATTATGTGATATATTAATCTCTTAATGTGTTTGATATTATGTGATAGATGTCTACCTCTAGAACAAGTCCCATTGACTCACCTAATAATAATGAAGAGTCAAATGTAAATTGGAATGATTCGTGGACTGATTCACAAGTTCCCGAAGAGGAACCGGAAGAAGAGTCGGAACCGGAAGAAGAATCGGAACCGGAAGAAGAATCGGAACCGGAAGAAGAATCGGAACCGGTGGGGGAAATAATAAAACGGTTAAGTAAAAGAGAATCCTCAACCAACCGACCAAGGTTAATTATGGTCAATGGTGTTTCCGCCAAGGAAGCAAAATATTGGGAGGATTACCAATTCTCCGATGAATCGGATTCCGACGAGAATTCCAATGATGTTATAGAAATTACCCCAACTGAATTTAAAAAGGCAAAAGAAAATAATAAGGGAAAGGGCATAAAAATAGAGAAATCTAATTCTAACCCCGATGAACTTTATATGTATCGTCAACCCCCGAAGTCCTTAAGTTGTAACAATGACCCGGGAACCTCTAAACCACCAGGTTTTTCTAAACCAATGTGGACAACGACGGTTCGTATTAGGGGAACATCATATTTCCCTAGAAACTTGGCAAAACGAACCAAAACCGAAGAAGAAGAAACGAGCGAGTCGGAATAACATAGTTGTATTCGTGTGGTGTAATATATGTAATATAGTGTTCTTATGCTTTATGATATATGTAAAAATTGCTTGTATTAATAAGTATTTTTTTTATGAATCTAACTCTTGTCTATTTTACAGTTTAAAAACACAAAATGGATAGACAACCCAATATTTTAAGAGACCTACCCGGAGACATGATTGATGAAATCTTGTCTAGAGTCGGCCAGAATTCCTCGGCACAACTATTTAAGGCGAGATCAGTTTGTAAGACATTCAAAGAACGTTCCAAGAATGTCTTGATTTATAAGAGACTTTCATTTGAAAGATGGGGGATATCACATTGGGAAACCCATAAGTTACGATGTGTTTACTTTGACGCATATATTGCGGGGAACCCAAATGCTATTTTACGCAACGGGTTAAGAAATTATTTTGACTCAATATATCCGAATATTGGACTTCGTGATTTAGAAAAAGCGGCTAACATGCAACATAAAGAAGCATGTTATGCTTACGGATTAGTAATGTTCGCTTCTCACCAAAGTGAGAACAAGAACATCGGGCTACAACTATTAAACAAAACGTTTCCACAAGTGACGGAGTCGGTAATTGGGGTAAGAAATGAGGTTTTTAGATTATTACGGGACTGTTGGACATTACGTAACCCTCGTCCCTTTGACGACGTTGCAACACGCTGTCTTATCAACGGCCATAACGGTTATGTTCCACAAGACCAAGGATGGGAAGTAGTCCTAGTAAAACCAGAATGCATGACTTGTTTCTGGACGTATGAATTACGTGTCTTTATTGCCTTTGCTGAACGACTTGTGTACTAGCTAGAATTATCTTCACAACTATCTTGTATCAAAGTTATTGTGTGCTATATTTCATGCTTTATGTAAAATAAGCGGTATTGTAAGTTTGTAAAGTATTGTATAAAAGTTTGAACGTGAAATATTATTATAATCAGTTTTTCATATAGAATTGTAGTAGTTGAATTGTATATTAGCTACTAAGTATGAACTTAACGGGTAGGTACTACCCGAATTTAAACTTATAAAACGCTAATATGAAGAAAAAGCTTTTATAAATGAGTTCATATTATGCTACGAAATACTATTAACTACTCTTAATATTCTGTATGATTAACTTGTTCCATTTGACTATTTTGAAGGAAATGGCACCGACTACTCGACACACCGTGAATATGAATGAAGAGGAATTCCGTACTTTTCTAGCTTCAAACATAGCCGCAGTACAGGCTGCGCTACATACCAACAATAACCTTGGATCTAGCAGTACAGGAAATCGTGTAGGATGCACCTACAAAGAATTCACTGCCTGCAAACCTTTGGAATTTGATGGAACCAAAGCACCGATCGGATTGAAACGGTGGACCGAGAAGGTCGAATCGGTGTTTGCCATAAGTAAGTGTACTGAAGAGGACAAAGTGAAGTACGCTACGCATACCTTCACAGGTTCTACGTTAACATGGTGGAATACCTATCTAGAGCAAGTGGGACAAGACGATGCGTACGCACTACCGTGGTCAGCATTCAAGCACTTGATGAACGAGAAGTACCGTCCCAGAACCGAGGTCAATAAGCTCAAGACAGAACTTAGAGGGTTACGAACCCAAGGATTTGATATTACCACGTACGAAAGACGATTCACAGAATTGTGCCTATTGTGTCCGGGAGCATTCGAAGATGAGGAAGAGAAGATCGACGCATTTGTGAAAGGATTACCTGAAAGAATCCAAGAAGATATAAGTTCATACGAGCCCGCCTCTATACAACAGGCATGTAGAATGGCTCACAAACTAGTGAATCAGATTGAAGAAAGAATTAAAGAACAGACTGCTGAAGAGGCCAATGTGAAGCAAGTCAAAAGAAAGTGGGAGGAAAACGGTGATAAGAATCACCAATACAACAACAACAGCAATTACAACAATAATCGTAACAATTATCCCAACAATCGCAACATCAATCGCAACTACAACAAACGGCCCAACAACAATAACAACAACAACAACAACAACAGCAACAGTAACTACAACAATCATCCCAACAACAATAATAACCGCAACAACAACAACAATCAGAAGCAGCTATGCCAAAGGTGTGAAAAGTATCACTCGGGGTTCTGCACCAAATTTTGCAACAAGTGTAAAAGAAATGGTCATAGCGCGGCGAAGTGTGAGGTCTACGGACCAGGGGTTAATAGAACGAAAGGAACAAATGGTTCCGGAACGAGTAATGGCGGAGCAAGTAGTGTCGGAGCAAGTTATGCCAATGTAGTTTGTTATAAATGTGGAAAACCGGGCCACATTATTAGAAATTGCCCGAACCAGGAGAACACGAATGGACAAGGCCGCGGAAGAGTTTTCAATATTAATGCGGCAGAGGCACAGGAAGACCCGGAGCTTGTTACGGGTACGTTTCTTATTGACAATAAATCTGCTTACGTTTTATTTGATTCGGGTGCGGATAGAAGCTATATGAGTAGAGATTTTTGTGCTAAATTAAGTTGTCCATTGACGCCTTTGGATAGTAAATTTTTACTCGAATTAGCAAATGGTAAATTAATTTCAGCAGATAATATATGTCGGAATCGAGAAATTAAACTGGTTAGCGAAACATTTAAGATTGATTTGATACCAGTAGAGTTAGGGAGTTTTGATGTGATAATCGGTATGGACTGGTTGAAAGAAGTGAAAGCAGAGATCGTCTGTTACAAAAATGCAATTCGCATTATACGAGAAAAAGGAAAACCCTTAATGGTGTACGGAGAAAAGGGCAACACGAAGCTACATCTTATTAGTAATTTGAAGGCACAAAAAATAATAAGAAAAGGTTGCTATGCTGTTCTAGCACACGTCGAGAAAGTACAAACTGAAGAAAAGAGCATCAATGATGTTTCCATTGCAAAAGAATTTCCCGATGTATTTCCGAAAGAATTACCGGGATTACCCCCACATCGATCCGTTGAATTTCAAATAGATCTTGTGCCGGGAGCTGCACCAATAGCTCGTGCTCCTTACAGACTCGCACCCAGCGAGATGAAAGAACTGCAAAGCCAATTACAAGAACTTTTAGAGCGTGGTTTCATTCGACCAAGCACATCACCGTGGGGAGCTCCTATTTTGTTTGTCAAGAAGAAAGATGGTACATTCAGGTTGTGTATCGACTACCGAGAGTTGAACAAACTTACCATCAAGAACCGCTACCCACTACCGAGAATCGACGACTTATTTGATCAACTACAAGGCTCGTCTGTTTATTCAAAGATTGACTTACGTTCCGGGTATCATCAAATGCGGGTGAAAGAAGATGATATTCCAAAGACTGCTTTCAGAACACGTTACGGTCATTACGAGTTTATGGTCATGCCGTTTGGTTTAACTAATGCACCAGCTGTGTTCATGGACCTTATGAACCGAGTGTGTGGACCATACCTTGACAAGTTTGTCATTGTTTTCATTGATGACATACTTATTTACTCAAAGAATGACCAAGAACACGGTGAACATTTGAGAAAGGTGTTAGAAGTATTGAGGAAGGAAGAATTGTACGCTAAGTTTTCAAAGTGTGCATTTTGGTTGGAAGAAGTTCAATTCCTCGGTCACATAGTGAACAAAGAAGGTATTAAGGTGGATCCGGCAAAGATAGAAACTGTTGAAAAGTGGGAAACCCCGAAAACTCCGAAACACATACGCCAGTTTTTAGGACTAGCTGGTTACTACAGAAGGTTCATCCAAGACTTTTCCAGAATAGCAAAACCCTTGACTGCATTAACGCATAAAGGGAAGAAATTTGAATGGAATGATGAACAAGAGAAAGCGTTTCAGTTATTGAAGAAAAAGCTAACTACGGCACCTATATTGTCATTGCCTGAAGGGAATGATGATTTTGTGATTTATTGTGATGCATCAAAGCAAGGTCTCGGTTGTGTATTAATGCAACGAACGAAGGTGATTGCTTATGCGTCTAGACAATTGAAGATTCACGAACAAAATTATACGACGCATGATTTGGAATTAGGTGCGGTTGTTTTTGCATTAAAGACTTGGAGGCACTACTTATATGGGGTCAAAAGTATTATATATACCGACCACAAAAGTCTTCAACACATATTTAATCAGAAACAACTGAATATGAGGCAGCGTAGGTGGATTGAATTATTGAATGATTACGACTTTGAGATTCGTTACCACCCGGGGAAGGCAAATGTGGTAGCCGATGCCTTGAGCAGGAAGGATAGAGAACCCATTCGAGTAAAATCTATGAATATAATGATTCATAATAACATTACTACTCAAATAAAGGAGGCGCAACAAGGAGTTTTAAAAGAGGGAAATTTAAAGGATGAAATACCCAAAGGATCGGAGAAGCATCTTAATATTCGGGAAGACGGAACCCGGTATAGGGCTGAAAGGATTTGGGTACCAAAATTTGGAGATATGAGAGAAATGGTACTTAGAGAAGCTCATAAAACCAGATACTCAATACATCCTGGAACGGGGAAGATGTACAAGGATCTCAAGAAACATTTTTGGTGGCCGGGTATGAAAGCCGATGTTGCTAAATACGTAGGAGAATGTTTGACGTGTTCTAAGGTCAAAGCTGAGCATCAGAAACCATCAGGTCTACTTCAACAACCCGAAATCCTGGAATGGAAATGGGAAAACATTACCATGGATTTCATCACTAAATTGCCAAGGACTGCAAGTGGTTTTGATACTATTTGGGTAATAGTTGATCGTCTCACCAAATCAGCACACTTCCTGCCAATAAGAGAAGATGACAAGATGGAGAAGTTAGTACGACTGTATTTAAAGGAAGTCGTCTCCAGACATGGATTACCAATCTCTATTATCTCTGATAGGGATGGCAGATTTATTTCAAGATTCTGGCAGACATTACAGCAAGCATTAGGAACTCGTCTAGACATGAGTACTGCCTATCATCCACAAACTGATGGGCAGAGTGAAAGGACGATACAAACGCTTGAAGACATGCTACGAGCATGTGTTATTGATTTCGGAAACAGTTGGGATCGACATCTACCGTTAGCAGAATTTTCCTACAACAACAGCTACCATTCAAGCATTGAGATGGCGCCGTTTGAAGCACTTTATGGTAGAAAGTGCAGGTCTCCGATTTGTTGGAGTGAAGTGGGGGATAGACAGATTACGGGTCCGGAGATTATACAAGAAACTACCGAGAAGATCATCCAAATTCAACAACGGTTGAAAACCGCCCAAAGTCGACAAAAGAGCTACGCTGACATTAAAAGAAAAGATATAGAATTTGAAATTGGAGAGATGGTCATGCTTAAAGTTGCACCTTGGAAAGGCGTTGTTTGATTTGGTAAACGAGGGAAATTAAATCCAAGGTATATTGGACCATTCAAGATTATTGATCGTGTCGGACCAGTAGCTTACCGACTAGAGTTACCTCAACAACTCGCGGCTGTACATAACACTTTCCACGTCTCAAATTTGAAGAAATGTTTTGCTAAAGAAGATCTCACTATTCCGTTAGATGAAATCCAAATCAACGAAAAACTTCAATTCACCGAAGAACCCGTCGAAATAATGGATCGTGAGGTTAAAAGACTTAAGCAAAACAAGATACCAATTGTTAAGGTTCGATGGAATGCTCGTAGAGGACCCGAGTTCACCTGGGAGCGTGAAGATCAGATGAAGAAGAAATACCCGCATCTATTTCCAGAAGATTCGTCAACACCTTCAACAGCTTAAAATTTCGGGACGAAATTTATTTAACGGGTAGGTACTGTAGTGACCCGAACTTTTCCATGTTTATATATATTAATTGAGATTGATATTTACATGATTAAATGTTTCCAACATGTTAAGCAATCAAACTTGTTAAGAGTTGATTAATTGAAATATGTTTCATATAGACAATTGACCACCCAAGTTGACCGGTGATTCACGAACGTTAAAACTTGTAAAAACTATATGATGACATATATATGGATATATATATAGTTAACATGATACTATGATAAGTAAACATATCATTAAGTATATTAACAATGAACTACATATGTAAAAACAAGACTACTAACTTAATGATTTTTAAACGAGACATATATGTAACGATTATCGTTGTAAAGACATTTAATGTATATATATCATATTAAGAGATATTCATACATGATAATATCATGATAATATAATAATTTAAAATCTCATTTGATATTATAAACATTGGGTTAACAACATTTAACAAGATCGCTAACCTAAAGGTTTCAAAACAACACTTACATGTAACGACTAACGATGACTTAACGACTCAGTTAAAATGTATATACATGTAGTGTTTTAATATGTATTTATACACTTTTGAAAGACTTCAATACACTTATCAAAATACTTCTACTTAACAAAAATTCTTACAATTACATCCTCGTTCAGTTTCCTCAACAATTCTACTCGTATGCACCCGTATTCGTACTCGTACAATACACAGCTTTTAGATGTATGTACTATTGGTATATACACTACAATGATCAGCTCTTAGCAGCCCATGTGAGTCACCTAACACATGTGGGAACCATAATTTGGCAACTAGCATGAAATATCTCATAAAATTACAAAAATATGAGTAATCATTCATGACTTATTTACATGAAAACAAAATTACATATCCTTTATATCTAATCCATACACCAACGACCAAAAACACCTACAAACACTTTCATTCTTCAATTTTCTTCATCTAATTGATCTCTCTCAAGTTTTATCTTCAAGTTCTAAGTGTTCTTCATAAATTCCAAAAGTTCTAGTTTCATAAAATCAAGAATACTTTCAAGTTTGCTAGCTCACTTCCAATCTTGTAAGGTGATCATCCAACCTCAAGAAATCTTTGTTTCTTACAGTAGGTTATCATTCTAATACAAGGTAATAATCATATTCAAACTTTGGTTCAATTTCTATAACTATAACAATCTTATTTCAAGTGATGATCTTACTTGAACTTGTTTTCGTGTCATGATTCTGCTTCAAGAACTTCGAGCCATCCAAGGATCCATTGAAGCTAGATCCATTTTCTCTTTTCCAGTAGGTTTATCCAAGGAACTTAAGGTAGTAATGATGTTCATAACATCATTCGATTCATACAAATTAAACCTATCTTATTCGAAGGTTTAAACTTGTAATAACTAGAACATAGTTTAGTTAATTCTAAACTTGTTCGCAAACAAAAGTTAATCCTTCTAACTTGACTTTTAAAATCAACTAAACACATGTTCTATATCTATATGATATGCTAACTTAATGATTTAAAACCTGGAAACACGAAAAACACCGTAAAACCGGATTTACGCCGTCGTAGTAACACCGCGGGCTGTTTTGGGTTAGTTAATTAAAAACTATGATAAACTTTGATTTAAAAGTTGTTATTCTGAGAAAATTATTTTTATTATGAACATGAAACTATATCCAAAAATTATGGTTAAACTCAAAGTGGAAGTATGTTTTCTAAAATGGTCATCTAGACGTCGTTCTTTCGACTGAAATGACTACCTTTACAAAAACGACTTGTAACTTATTTTTCCGACTATAAACCTATACTTTTTCTGTTTAGATTCATAAAATAGAGTTCAATATGAAACCATAGCAATTTGATTCACTCAAAACGGATTTAAAATGAAGAAGTTATGGGTAAAACAAGATTGGATAATTTTTCTCATTTTAGCTACGTGAAAATTGGTAACAAATCTATTCCAACCATAACTTAATCAACTTGTATTGTATATTATGTAATCTTGAGATACCATAGACACGTATACAATGTTTCGACCTATCATGTCGACACATCTATATATATTTCGGAACAACCATAGACACTCTATATGTGAATGTTGGAGTTAGCTATACAGGGTTGAGGTTGATTCCAAAATATATATAGTTTGAGTTGTGATCAATACTGAGATATGTATACACTGGGTCGTGGATTGATTCATGATAATATTTATCGATTTATTTCTGTACATCTAACTGTGGACAACTAGTTGTAGGTTACTAACGAGGACAGCTGACTTAATAAACTTAAACCATCAAAATATATTAAAAGTGTTGTAAATATATTTTGAACATACTTTGATATATATGTATATATTGTTATAGGTTCGTGAATCAACCAGTGGCCAAGTCTTACTTCCCGACGAAGTAAAAATCTGTGAAAGTGAGTTATAGTCCCACTTTTAAAATCTAATATTTTTGGGATGAGAATACATGCAGGTTTTATAAATGATTTACAAAATAGACACAAGTATGTGAAACTACATTCTATGGTTGAATTATCGAAATCGAATATGCCCCTTTTTATTAAGTCTGGTAATCTAAGAATTAGGGAACAGACACCCTAATTGACGCGAATCCTAAAGATAGATCTATTGGGCCTAACAAACCCCATCCAAAGAACCGGATGCTTTAGTACTTCGAAATTTATATCATATCCGAAGGGTGTCCCGGAATGATGGGGATATTCTTATATATGCATCTTGTTAATGTCGGTTACCAGGTGTTCACCATATGAATGATTTTTATCTCTATGTATGGGATGTGTATTGAAATATGAAATCTTGTGGTCTATTATTATGATTTGATATATATAGGTTAAACCTATAACTCACCAACATTTTTGTTGACGTTTTAAGCATGTTTATTCTCAGGTGATTATTAAGAGCTTCCGCTGTCGCATACTTAAATAAGGACGAGATTTGGAGTCCATGTGATAAGGCTAAAAATGAACACATATTTTATAGCATTATTCCCCAAGAAAGACAAAATTTTAGTTGATATTGTTCGATTTACAAGCACTATTCGTTTAAATATTAAAAAGTGAAGATAAAAGGCAGATTCGACAAATTGAAGACGGAAAGGTCCAAAAAGCTAAAAAGTACAAGATTCAATCAAAAAGGTTCAAATTATTGATGAGGAACGTCTCAAAATAACAAGAGTACAAGTTACAAGACGCAAAGTACACGATATAAAATAGTACGCGAGGACGTCCGAAAATCCGGAACCGGGACCTGAGCCAAGAAGAAACGCCCGACGCAACGGACCAAAAATATCTAGTCTACTATGCACAAGAATATAATATAATATATATATAATTATATATAATTATATATTATATATTATTATTATATTACGTCGGCAAGAAGAAAACAAAGCAATTTGGCTGGATCCAGGGTGGCCATGCGACTCGCATGGCCAGAGGCACAAAATCCATGCGAGTCGCATGGAGTGAAAATGCTGGTCAGGTCCTATATAAAGCCAGTTTTCTGCCGAGTTTTACACAGAAAATATATCTCTCTCTCTCATATATACGATATATATATATATATAATTTATATTTTAATTTTAATTTTAATTTTAATTCTAATAATAAGGGTATGTTAGTGAATGTTGTAAGGGTGTAAGTCGAAATTCTGTCCGTGTAACGCTACGCTATTTTTAATCATTGTAAGTTATGTTCAACCTTTTTATATTAATGTCTCGTAGCTAAGTTATTATTATGCTTATTTAAAACGAAGTAATCATGATGTTGGGCTAATTACTAAAATTGGGTAATTGGGCTTTGTACCATAATTGGGGTTTGGACAAAAGAACGACACTTGTGGAAATTAGACTATGGGCTATTAATGGGCTTTATATTTGTTTAACTAAATGGAAGTTTGTTAATGTTAATATAAAGATTTACAATTGGGCGTCCCTATAAATTACCATATACACTCGATCGGACACGATGGGCGGGGTATTTATATGTACGAATAATCGTTCATTTAACCGGACACGGGAATGGATTAATAGCCACTAGAATAATTAAAACAGGGGTGAAATTACATTCAAGGGTAATTGGTGTAATTGTTAACAAAGTAGTAAAACCTTGGTTTACACGCAGTCGATAACCTGGTGTATTCATTAAACAAAGTATTAAAACCTTGTTACAATTCGAATCCCCAATTAGTTGGAATATTTAACTTCGGGTATAAGAATAATTTGACGAGGACACTCGCACTTTATATTTATGACTGATGGACTGTTATGGACAAAAACCAGACGGACATATTAAATAATCCAGGACAAAGGACAATTAACCCATGGGCATAAAACTAAAATCAACACGTCAAACATCATGATTACGGAAGTTTAAATAAGCATAATTCTTTTATTTCATATTTAATTTCCTTTATTTTATATTTAATTGCACTTCTAATTATCGCACTTTTATTTATTGTTATTTAATCGCACTTTTAATTATCGTACTTTTTAATTATCGTAATTTTAATTTATCGCACTTTTATTATTCGCAATTTCATTATCGTTATTTACTTTACGCTTTAATTTAAGTCTTGTATTTATTTTATATTTTACATTAGGTTTTAACTGCGACTAAAGTCTTAAAATCGACAAACCGGTCATTAAACGGTAAAAACCCCCCTTTATAATAATAATATTACTTATATATATATTTGTATTTTTAATAAAAGTAAACTAATATAGCGTTGAGCTTTGTTTAAAGATTTCCCTGTGGAACGAACCGGACTTACTAAAAACTACACTACTGTACGATTAGGTACACTGCCTATAAGTGTTGTAGCAAGGTTTAAGTATATCCATTCTATAAATAAATAAATATCTTGTGTAAAATTGTATCGTATTTAATAGTATTTCCTGCTAAAATTAATAACTATTTTATATACACCTCGCATAACATCAAGTATTTTTGGCGCCGCTGCCGGGGATCCGCCGAAGCGAAACGCCATATTTTTAATTTTTAAGTTATAATTAGTTTTTGTAAAATTTATATTTTTGTTTAAAAATTAAAAATATATAAAAAAAAATCTTTTAAAATCGAAAAAAAAAATATATTTTAAAGTGTATTTTAAGTTTTTCTTTATTATTTACAAAATATTAAAGTATTTGTATTTTATTTTAGTATTTTATTAAGTTTTTATTTAAATTATATATTTATATCTTATATTATATATAAAACAGAAATTAAAAATAAATATTAAATAATTACGTGACCTGTCATTTGAACCAGTCCAATTGAACCAGTTCAGAATGGCCATGCGACTCGCATGACCCACCCCCTTATTCCATGCGACTCGCATGAGGGGTCTGACAAGACCACAAACTTACCCTAAAAACGCATTTATTACGCGTATTAATTTATTATTATTAATTAAACCCTAATCTTATTATTATTATTATAATTAAGTTTTTAGTTTATTTTATTTATATTACTTTTAAACTAGTTTTATTTATTATAAACTTAATACTTTTATTATAAAATATAAAAATAATATTTTTATAAAAATTGTACTTTTTACAACTTTTTGTATATTTTTATATTTTGTCCCTTTTTAATCGTTGTAGCGTAATATTTGTATTTTTAGCTCATATTTAATTTTAAACTTAGTTTTTGCTATAGTCATTTTTACTCCTAGATTTTTAGGCTTTGCCGTAGAATTCCTTAAGTGCTTTTTCTTTAGACTAAGATTTAGGTGCTTTAGAATTTTGCGACGCCTTTTTAAGTTTTAGTTTCTTTTTAAGTTATTTCCATTTGGGATTTAGTTTTTCCTGTAAGCCTTAATATTTTTAGACGACCTTTTACTATGTATCAATTATCATTCCAATTAGTAATTTCAATTTGCGATTATAATTTTAAGTTAGTTGTAGTAATAAGGTTAGGTTAGTCAAGTATTTTTAAGTTTTTATAAGTTTCTTTTATTTTTCCGTCACCTTTTATTTTTCAACCATTTTTTTCTTTTTCAACCTTTTTCGACGAACTCTTTTTCTCTCTTATTTCTCGCTATTCTAGTTTTTAGGACTTAGAATTTTTTCTACTTCTTATCTAAATTTCTTAAAATTACGAAAATTTATTTTAAGTGGTTAAATTGATAGACATCAAAATTTTCTGGTTCGTAGTAATAGTTGGATTTGTACGTGGACCGGGTTATTGGAGCCAAACAGTCCTCAATTATATTGATACCAAACGAATCCTGCCCCTCTGCTGCATCTTTTGGCTATTCGAAACGTGGGCAAAATCAAAAAAGTCTATTGATTGGATAACTTATTATAATTTTTCTTTCCTTTTAAAAACTAATAGGATATTCAGTGAATGCACCGAGCAAGACGTTCATCACCTTTTGTACGTTCACCACCTGTAACTCGATCAAGACATTTAGCAAATATAACCGCCGTTGATTTTTCTTTAGAATCGTCATCCAGTCGACCAAGAACTTCAGTTCAAATTTCCGATAATCCATTTTTTGAACCCGACCTCACAATTGAGAATCCGGAGAATATTCAGGAACGGTTCGTAGATCCTGAACCACTAAACTTTCCTCCGGAGCCACCAATCATTCAAACAGAGATTGTTGAGGAACGAACTATTAAATCAGAATCATCTAGTGATACCGATTCAACAAATTCAATTATGGAGAATCTGGAACCTTTAAGTATGGAAGACCGAATGAGAGCTAAACGCACTGGCCAAGGTCACGCAATTACTCATCCAGACATTAATACGCCAGATTATGAAATCAAAGGACAAATTCTACACATGGTGACTAATCAATGCCAATTTAGTGGTGCGCCGAAGGAAGATCCAAATGAACATCTACGTACCTTTAATAGAATCTGCACACTATTTAAAATCCGAGAAGTGGAGGATGAACAGATATATCTCATGTTATTTCCCTGGACTTTAAAGGGAGAAGCCAAAGATTGGTTGGAATCGTTACCTGAAGGGGCGATTGATACATGGGACGTTTTAATTGACAAATTTCTTAAACAATTCTTTCCTGCATCTAAAGCCGTAAGACTTCAAGCAGAAATTGTTACGTTCACACAGAAACCAAATGAAACTCTATATGAGGCGTGGACAAGATATGGAAAGTTGTTAAGAGGATGTCCGCAACATGGTTTAGACACCTGTCAAATAGTACAAATATTCTACCAAGGATGCGACATCACTACAAGAAAAGACATAGATATAGCAGCTGGTGGTTATATTATGAAGAAAACCGAAACTGATGCTTACAAAATTATTGATAACACAGCTTCCCACTCACATGAGTGGCACCAAGAAAAAGACATCATTAGATCATCTAAAGCAGCTAGAGCCGATTCTAGCCATGACTTAGATTCCATTTCCGCAAAGATAGATGCTGTGGAGAGACGAATGGAAAAGATGACTAAAGATATTCACTCAATACGAATTAGTTGTGAGCAGTGTGGAGGACCACATTTGACAAAAGATTGTCTCAGTATTGAATTAACAATGGAACAAAGAGAGAATATTTCATACATAAACCAAAGGCCTGGAAATAATTATCAGAATAATTATCAACCGCCAAGACCAATTTACAATCAGAACCAGAATTATAACCGAAATATTCCATACAACAACCAACAAGGTCCTAGCAATCAACAAGTATCCAATAATACTTACAATCAGCAAAGACCTAATTTTCAAAACAAACCACCACAACAAACCGATGATAAAAAGCCGAATTTAGAAGATATGATGACAAAGCTAGTTGAAACTCAAACACAGTTTTTCACATCTCAAAAACAAACTAATGAACAAAATGCTCAAGCATTTAGAAATCAACAAGCTTCTATTCAAAATCTGGAACAAGAAGTAAGTAACCTAGCAAGGTTAATAGGTGAAAGAAAACCGGGAAGTCTACCTAGTGATACAAATGCTAACCCCCGGAATGAAACAGCTAAAGCTATTACCACAAGAAGTACAATACTTAAACCACCTGAAATACCTGTAACTTCTGATGAAACTATTCCTACTATACAAGAACCACAACCTGATCAAGATAAGGAAAAAGAACCGGTAGTTGAAAAGGTTAATGAAGATAACACAGTTAAGGCTAAACCTTATGTTAAACCGTACCAACCACCGCTTCCTTACCCGAGTAAAATGAGAAAAGAAAGACTTGAAGCCGAGCAATCCAAATTTTTGGATATGTTTAAACAAATAAATATAAATCTTCCTTTCATTGATGTGATTTCAGAAATGCCAAGATATGCTAAATTCTTGAAAGATCTAATCACGAATAGAAAGAAAATGGAAGAACTCTCGGCTGTCACTATAAATGCTAATTGTTCAGCAGTGCTGTTGAATAAGATACCAGAAAAACTATCTGATCCAGGAAGTTTCACAATTCCATGTTTTCTGGGTAGTCTTAGTTCAATAGAAGCATTGGCAGACTTAGGTGCTAGTATAAATCTAATGCCGTATTCACTATACGCTAAACTAGACCTTGGAGAATTGAAACCAACCAGAATAAGCATACAACTAGCCGATAGATCAATAAAATATCCTAGAGGGATAATGGAGAACATGCTAGTTAAAGTTGGTACTTTAGTATTTCCAGTAGATTTTGTTGTTTTGGACATGGAAGAAGATTCTCAAGTTCCTCTCATATTAGGAAGACCATTCTTAAACACGGCTAAAGCAATGATAGACGTGTTCGGTAAGAAACTGACCCTAAGTATAGAGGATGAGAGTGTTACCTTTTCAGTTGATAGAGCAATGCAACAACCACAATCTGCAGATGATACATGTTATTATATTCAAACTATAGATGCACATGCAGAATTATTAGAAGAATTTCCAGAATTACAAGGAACAGGAGAATGTTCTTTAGGAGAAGGTAATGAACCAATTGATGAAGCTGAAATGTTAGCTACACTTATAGCTAATGGATATGAACCAACAACAGAAGAAATTCAAATGCTAAAAGAAGAAGACAGATATCGATATAAATCATCAATAGAAGAACCTCCGAAATTAGAGTTAAAGCCACTTCCAAACCATTTGGAATACGCTTATTTACATGGTGAATCTGAATTACCTGTAATAATATCGTCTTCTCTTACTGAAAATGAGAAATCACAACTCATTTCTGTGTTGAAAGCTCATAAACCAGCCATTGCATGGAAGATTCATGATATTAAAGGAATAAGTCCTTCGTATTGCACACATAAAATCCTTATGGAAGAAGGTCATAAAACGTATGTGCAACGCCAACGAAGACTAAATCCTAATATGCAAGATGTAGTTAAGAAAGAGATTATTAAACTGCTAGATGCAGGTTTAATTTATCCAATCTCTGATAGTCCATGGGTAAGCCCAGTTCAATGCGTGCCTAAGAAGGGTGGCATGACTGTCATTACAAATGAGAAAAACGAGCTTATTCCTACTAGGACTGTAACAGGATGGCGTGTATGTATTGATTATAGAAAATTAAATGACGCCACCAGAAAAGATCACTTTCCCTTACCTTTCATAGATCAAATGTTGGAAAGATTAGCCGGAAATAGTTACTATTGTTTTCTAGATGGATTTTCCGGATATTTTCAAATTCCAATAGCACCCGAGGATCAAGAGAAAACAACATTCACGTGCCCTTATGGTACTTTTGCTTACAAACGCATGCCATTTGGACTTTGTAACGCCCCTGCAACCTTTCAAAGGTGCATGATGGCGATTTTTCACGACATGATAGAAGAATGCATGGAAGTTTTCATGGATGACTTTTCAGTCTTCGGTGATACATTTAAATCATGTCTATTTAATCTGGAACGAATGCTAATTAGATGCGAAAAATCAAATCTAGTACTTAATTGGGAGAAATGCCATTTCATGGTTAAAGAAGGCATCGTTCTTGGACATAAAATTTCAAAAGAAGGAATTGAAGTGGATAGAGCTAAAGTAGATGTAATTGCTAAACTTCCACATCCCACCAATGTTAGAGGAGTTAGGAGTTTTCTAGGGCATGCCGGTTTTTACCGACGTTTCATAAAAGATTTTTCTAAAATTGCCACTCCTATGAATAAACTCCTAGAAAAGGATGCGCCATTCATCTTTTCAGATGAGTGTATCAAATCTTTTAATATTCTTAAATAAAAACTCACTAATGCACCGATCATGATAACACCAAATTGGAATCTACCATTTGAACTAATGTGCGATGCAAGTGATTTTGCAATGGGGGCCGTTTTAGGACAAAGGATTGAAAAACGATTTCAACCTATATATTATGCTAGTAAGACATTACAAGGAGCACAAACGAACTATACAACTACTGAAAAAGAACTCCTTGCTATTGTCTTTGCTTTTGACAAATTTCGATCATATCTCGTTCTAGCAAAAACGGTGGTCTATACCGACCATTCTGCTCTTAGATACCTATTTTCAAAACAAGATGCTAAACCAAGATTAATCCGTTGGATCTT
This sequence comes from Rutidosis leptorrhynchoides, assembly GCF_046630445.1. NCBI lineage: Eukaryota > Viridiplantae > Streptophyta > Magnoliopsida > Asterales > Asteraceae > Rutidosis > Rutidosis leptorrhynchoides. Next base: position 337,591,804 of record NC_092339.1, on the reverse strand, counting down.
ACTCTTACAAGAGTTTGATATTGAAATCCGAGATAAAAAAGGAGCAGAAAATCTCGCCGCTGATCATCTTTCTCGTCTTGAAAATCCTGAGTTAGAAGTTCTAAATGAATCGGCCATACAAGACAACTTTCCTGATGAATATCTATTGAAGATAGATTATAAAGAAATCCCATGGTTTGCAGACTATGCAAACTACTTAGTTTGTGGATTCCTTGAAAAAGGATTATCGTACCAAAGACGAAAGAAATTCTTCAGTGATATAAAACACTATTTCTGGGAAGATCCACATCTGTTTAAAAGTTGTCCCGATGGAATAATACGCCGATGTGTATTTGGAGATGAAGCTAGTAAAATTTTAAACCATTGTCACACAGGACCAACAGGAGGGCATTATGGGCCTCAACTAACAGCAAGAAAAGTTTATGAAGCTGGATTCTATTGGCCTACAATTTACAAAGACGCACACCTTCTTTGCAAATCCTGTGATGCATGTCAAAGGGCCGGAAAAATAAGTCAACGTGATGAAATGCCACAAAATGTCATCCAAGTATGTGAAGTATTTGACATTTGGGGTATTGACTTTATGGGTCCATTTCCAAAATCTAATAATAATCTATATATACTCGTAGCCATTGATTATGTATCTAAATGGGCGGAAGCACAAGCTCTCCCAACTAACGATGCACGAGTTGTAGTCAACTTTTTAAAACGTCTTTTTGCAAGGTTTGGAACACCGAAAGCTTTAATAAGTGATCGGGGTACTCATTTCTGTAATAATCAACTTGAGAAAGTTCTTAAAAGATATGGAGTAACTCATAAAATCTCCACCGCATATCATCCACAAACAAGTGGACAAGTTGAAAATACCAACCGAGCTTTAAAACGTATTCTAGAGAAAACTGTAGGATCAAATCCAAAGGAATGGTCCATTAAATTGGAGGATGCACTCTGGGCTTTTAGAACAGCCTACAAAACTCCAATTGGAACCACACCTTTTAGACTTGTTTATGGAAAAGCATGTCATCTTCCAGTAGAAATTGAACACAAAGCATTTTGGGCTTTGAAAATATGTAATCTGGATTTACATGAAGCCGGACGTCTACGATTAAGTCAACTAAACGAATTAGAAGAATTAAGACATGAAGCATACGAAAATTCGTTAATCTATAAAGAAAGAACAAAGAAATGGCATGATAAAAGAATCAGAAGTTCAAAAGAATTTAAAGAAGGAGACAGAGTTCTTCTTTTCAATTCACGATTCAAGCTATTTCCTGGAAAATTGAAATCAAGATGGTCTGGACCATTCATAGTCAAAAGAGTTTTCCCATACGGAACGATAGAATTAATAAATTCAAATGGGATTGAATTTAAAGTTAATGGTCACAGAGTTAAACATTACATACATGGTCCGATGGAAGTCGACAACGAAGTTAATCACAATTTCGACACCACAGCTAACTAAGTGTGGGGAGAATCAAGTCTTTAAAGGATAATATGTATTTCTGTTAGAGTTAGATTGTCTGTTTTCGTGTAGTTCTCGAAAATGGAACCCGAATGGTCTTTCCCTAGCAGACCCTAAAGAACTAGTCTTCTCCCCCCATTCTGAATTTTTATTTTTTTTAGGTTTTTACAAAATGAAGACTGTCTGTGAACTAAACCATGGTCTAATGCTACACGCTTTGATCACTAAACGTAATAATGACATACTACCGAGTGAAATAGTATCAGTAATCAGAGAAAGAATGGACGGAGTTAGAAAAGAATCCAGATGCGAAGATAATAAGTTACAATTTGGTAAAGGAAAATCAAAATCCGCAGCGAAAAGAAGAGCACGACACCTAGAACGATGTCACAAATGCGGAAAATAGTCACATGGAGGTAAATGTTCCAATAATCAAACCTATTCAAATACCGAATTTGTTACTTTATGCAGAGACGGACCGTTCATATGTTTAGAAGAAAAGACACTGAATGCTCGAGGTTACGCCTATGTAGCTATGGAAAACCAATTAAACCGACTATCTTATGAATGAGATAGATCATATAACTAAGAAATCTATTTCACAGGTATGTCTGTACAGTTTTTATTTTTATTTTTATTTTTAACCTTTTGATAATAAACGCTAATTTGTTCGCTAAAAAGTATTAAATTGGTATTGAATAAAATTAGGTTTGGCGACCGAAATTATTGATATCATTCAAAAATTTATTACATCACTGCGAAATTTAACGTTTATTCTTAAGGTATAAATATCTTTAATCAATCAACCCAAAATATTTCAAAAATTCGTCATGAGTTAAATTAGGTCTTGGAACCGAAATTACTTTACCGAAAAGAGGGGCACATATTTTTGATAATATTTGATTGATTAAAGTGGGATAAAAAGACAAAAAGATTTTTAAATTTATTTTTACCATGTTTTTAAAATTAATATTTAAATCTTAAATTAATATTGTAAATTTTGTAAAAACAATATAATTAAAATTGTAAATATTTGAACCATAATATAAGTTTGGTATGAATTTATAAATTTTTAAATTAAGTTTGGTGTGAATTTTTAATATTAATTTTGAATTTTATATTTAAGTTGTGTGAATTTAAAAACAAAAATTTACTTTATCTCATTAAGTTAAGAATATGATTTTTAAAATTCGTCGTAAGTTGAAGACTAGGTCTTTGAACCGAAATTGCTTTACCCGAGGGAGGGACGAGAACTTTTAATATCATTATTTTTAATCTTATTGAATTAGAATATGCCAAACACATTAAAAAACCCAAAAATCTTAGCTTTTAAAACAATCGCTACAAAAAGACAAATTTTAAAATTTTGTCGAAGGACGGACTAGGACATCGATCCGAAACGACCTCGTCCTAAATAACAAGGGAAACAAAATTTTAAAATTAAGTACTTAATTGTTTCAAAAGTTAATGATTATAAAAAAAAAAAACTCCGCGACTCGCGGAGTTTGGAGCTTAAATCTCCGCGAGTCGCGGAGAGACTAAAAACCGGAAAAAAATATAACTGCAGAACAGATCAGTCCCCAACCCAAAACAACAAAAACACAGCGAATTCTGCACCCGAAAAACCCGAAAAAAAACCCCCAAAAATCCCAATTTTTAACCGTTAATCACCAAATTTTTTGCTAAAATCATGTTGAGAAGGATGCTATCTAAGAATTACTCAAGAAAAACGGTAAATTTCTACACCTAAACACCATTTAATTCGAAATTTGATGTTCTTGAGCAATTTTTTCCCCAATTTGATTTTGATGCTTTTTAGTGTAATTAGACTTAAATTGTTTATGTATTATGCTTGTATAACCTAGATTGATGCTGTTTAACATGATTAGAAGCCTTAAACTTCAAATTTTGAATAATCTAGGGTTTGTGTTCTTGAGCAAATTTGGAGTTTTTTGATATAAACAAGTTATGGCCGATTTTTGTCATGAATTGTTGCTAAATTAAGTAGTGTAACATGTTTAGGTAGTTAATTGATCCAAACTTTGAGCCTAAACACGTTTTTGAGAATTAAAGTGGACTTTTTAAGTCTAAAAATTCATGAACTAGGTTAAATTGATATAAAGGCCATTTGAAACTTGTTTAATTGCTAATAGTGATTAGTTTGGCATGTAATTTGAGATGAATGATTAAAAACTTGATGAATATTTTCATATGTACTTATTTGAAAAATTGTAGACTTGACAAAAATATGAAAATGAGCACAAGTTTAATTTGAATGCCATATAATAAGTGTTTAATTGCTATAATGATTATTGTTGACATGTTTAAGAGTTTAAATGTGATAAAACATTGTATACATTTTTCGTATGTAAAAGTGTAGAATTGTTATTGTTAGGAAAATGTGTATAAAATGTGTTATGAATTAAACATGTCATCATAATTGATTCAGTTTGTTATTTTGCTAACACTAATGCATATTTGGATGCACAAATTTTGTGTTTAATGTGTTTTGCAGAGATTTACAAATACGGACGGTGCATCATCGTCCAGGCAACCAGAGCCCGAACCGGAAATGTTTCATGAACAAGAACAACATATGCAACAAGAAGAAGAAGAACATGAGGAGCAACATATTCCTTATCACGATCAAGATCAATTATTCGTGAATCAGTTTCGTCAATTCGCTCCACATCAAATGATTCTGAGCTTAGACATTAATGAAGATCAGTTACACCCAAATCTGAGATTTGATCGATGTTGGATAGAGTATCCAGATTATCAAAAGAACATGCACATTCTCTACTTTAAGGTTGTTGAAATGCCAAGGGCAATTGACTGGGTACCTTTGGAAACAGTTGACCTTGCCGAACCGATTCGGGAATTATTGGTGCAAAGGTATGGTAATTCTTAGTTTAACGATTGGATGCGCCTATTTTCCATTCGTAGAACCATATATAGGGAATGGTGTATAGAATTACTTAGTACTATTAAGTTAAACAGCGATGTTAGGAGGATAGATGATAGAAGCTTTATTAGATTTCTGTTAGGTGGACGCATGTACAGAATGTCCATGATAGATTTAGCCAGGGCCTTACAGATTTATACTCCGTCTGAACTTTTGACCCCCGACTGTAATGGCCTGATTGCCCAAGGAGAAAGGGTAGATAGGGAATTTGATATTAACGCCGTCTGGAGGCGTATGTCCCATTTTAATGAGTTTCAAGCCAGTGGAAATCATACATACTTAGATATTGATAGAGCCGAACTCCGGGTGATTCATAGATTCTTAGCAAACACAATTACACAAAGGGGTAAGAATAAGGAGAAATTAACCGTAAATGATTTGTTCTACCTTAAGTGTATTAGAGACCCGAGGAGTTTCGTGAACATTCCCTATTGTGTTGGTTATTATCTCGCTAATGTAGTTTCGGGGATGAAAGCGGGGAGTATTATAGGTGGCGGTATTTTCATTACTCTCATTGGAGAGTATTTAGGTGTGGATAAGCACCAAGGGGGTCCAATGAACGAAATAGAGGACGAAGGTGAAACTATAAGTTCAAACCTTTATCACGGTGCAAGGGTATTATTGATGAGACGTGGTCGGGTATATCGATACGAGGGACCTCAGCGACAGGTAGAAAGAGGTTCGGATGACGAAATGGAAGAGGCGAACAACATTATAGGAGTTGTTCGGGAGACTGCTCTTGATTTAGGCGTTCGTATGGAGGATGAATACATGACGAACTATGATAGGCATATGCAGTACGAGGCATGGCAACGTCGGAATGACTACGAGCATTCCCGGCAACGAGAGCATGGCCGATGGGATTATCATCAGCGCCAAATTATAAGCCAGTTGCAGCCTGGCGAGATGTATTATCCGACCCGACCCGCATTCTATCCTGCACACCAGCCAGAAATGAGACCGCCCTATGACATATATGATTATGACGCAGCATACCAGTTCACCTATCAACAGCCATGGAACCCTGATCCGAACATGAATTGGGATCCCTATCCTAATTATCCTCCTAACCCACCTCCTGATCAGTAGAGATAAGTTGGTAATTTATATTTTTATTATTTTAAACACTTAACATTTTATTACGTTTATGTAATGTTTGATATTCTTATTATTATTGTGTACTAATATTTTTCTTATAGTTTGAAAGTGGGATGCCAAAGTTCCATTTCAAATTGCATGTATGATTATATTTGTATTGTATGTATTCTATTTTATGCACAAAACAGGGTAAAACAACGCGTTTTCAAAGACTGGCATTAAGTTCAGCAAAAGCAAGTAATTTTTGACGACAATGATGCAAAATATATGTGAAATAACAACAAGACGGAATGAACAAATGACGTGCACCATTTATCATTCAAACAATCAAACGACAATATGTTTGAAACTTTGGTAAAATTTAATCATTTTTCTACGCTAATAACCCTCAATAATTTAAATTGTTTCTGATTTCTTGCAAATGAGGGCATTGCAAGATCTTAAGTGTGGGAAGGGGTTAAATTCTTTCAGATTTTGATTTAAACACTTGATTACCATTAAAAATGCTAGTAACGCATTAGTTGTGTTAGAATCTAGTGCTCTCCGATAACAAGGAACAGCCCTAGTCTTATATACTAACTACCCAATTCTAGTAAAATTTTTTAAAATTTTCAATTAAATGAATTCAAATCATGTTTATACATATTTATGAACGATAAAACTAGGTTTTAACACCGAAATTATTGTTACCTCGGAAAGGACATAAATTGAGAAACAAACTAAAATGTTAAAATTTATTTAAAATGGAATAGAGGACGATAAAAAGGAAAATAAAAGCCAAGTGTGGGAAAATTTACCAAGTTATTTTAAACATATGTCACATATATCTGTAACAAATAACTGAAAATACTTTTGCTTTGGACTAAACTAAACTGTTTTACCCGATAAAAGAAAAGAAGAGATGGATCTACACGATGAATCAATTCCATCATTAAAAGGAAGTAAAGTCTTCCGAAAAAGACACGCGCTTCTTGATTTAGGTCATGAAGTTGTCGTCCAGACCAGCTGTAGGTTGACAAAAAAAAAAAAAAAAAATCTAGAAAAGTCATCTCTAAAATCAGCAGGAAATCCACGGACCTCAGCATCAAACAGGGTCGCCAAGTGGTCAGATTTATCCTAACCATGAGAAGGATTTATCTCGTACAATGGGGAGGCACCGTGCAAATTAGCTTTATAAGACTAATGAATCAGATCCCCAGAAAGGATAATCTCCTCAAAGATTAAAAATCAGCTTTTAAGCCTGATATTACTCAATCCTTGAGATTGACCTTAAAGATTGAGAATTCAAACTCATGGAATTCAATGATATCTAAACTCGAGCTTGAACGAGAAAATATTTTGATCAAAATTACAAACCAATTTGTTTTCTGAAAATCCATTTTCAATGCGTTCATTACCATTGAACGTAAAATCCTAGGAATTCACCTGGAATTCATTAGGTCACCTGAACCAAATCGGGTGTCAACCGTAAGAACGGTGGTTGCATAGCATGGTCGGAGACAGGACCTTGTGCCAGACCGAAAAATTATAGGATGATCTTTACTATTGCTCCTACCAAGGATAGTTCTAGCATCCGACACGTTAAAAAGACCATAATCATCTGCATGTCACTGGACATTGCCTTAACAGTTTCTTGTTCATCGCTTTCCTTTACAACCGGACGGTAGTTTACCGAAAGGTAATATACGGAACAAGTAAACTGGATGTGTGCTTTCCGATACAGGGATAGCAGTGGATTACACGAGCCTAAATGTTTTTAGCCAAAATATTGATCCACAAATATATTTTGCAACACCAATGGTGGATCAAATCAGAAAACTTATCTAGGGTAAAAGCTAGATTGAATTTTCAAAAGATCAAATGTTTTCATAAAGATCCAATTTCCTTAAGGATCTAAATTTTTATAGTCATGTGGGACTGTAAACCACCTTTCAAATGTGCACTTTGCTTTGGAAACTGAAAGTAAATCGGCTATTTGATTGCAAGTGTCGTTGACCTAAACCCGAGGCAACTATAAAAGACACACCCACCTTTAAACCACATCGTTACTATCATTGTTTATACCGCTGTATTGAAGTCACTTATGTACAAAGTGTGAAGAATAAAGAAGTGATTCAAGTGTTTCAAGACTATATTGCTTGAGGACAAGCAACGCTTAAGTGTGGGAATATTGATAAGGCTAAAAATGAACACATATTTTACAGCATTATTCCCCAAGAAAGACAAAATTTTAGTTGATATTGTTCGATTTACAAGCACTATTCGTTTAAATATTAAAAAGTGAAGATAAAAGGAAGATTCGACAAATTGAAGACGGAAAGGTCCAAAAAGCTAAAAAGTACAAGATTCAATCAAAAAGGTTCAAATTATTGATGAGGAACGTCTCAAAATAACAAGAGTACAAGTTACAAGACGCAAAGTACACGATATAAAATAGTACGCGAGGACGTCCGAAAATCCGGAACCGGGACCTGAGCCAAGAAGAAACGCCCGACGCAACGGACCAAAAATATCTAGTCTACTATGCACAAGAATATAATATAATATATATATAATTATATATAATTATATATTATATATTATTATTATATTACGTCGGCAAGAAGAAAACAAAGCAATTTGGCTGGATCCAGGGTGGCCATGCGACTCGCATGGCCAGAGGCACAAAATCCATGCGAGTCGCATGGAGTGAAAATGCTGGTCAGGTCCTATATAAAGCCAGTTTTCTGCCGAGTTTTACACAGAAAATATATCTCTCTCTCTCATATATACGATATATATATATATATAATTTATATTTTAATTTTAATTTTAATTTTAATTCTAATAATAAGGGTATGTTAGCGAATGTTGTAAGGGTGTAAGTCGAAATTCTGTCCGTGTAACGCTACGCTATTTTTAATCATTGTAAGTTATGTTCAACCTTTTTATATTAATGTCTCGTAGCTAAGTTATTATTATGCTTATTTAAAACGAAGTAATCATGATGTTGGGCTAATTACTAAAATTGGGTAATTGGGCTTTGTACCATAATTGGGGTTTGGACAAAAGAACGACACTTGTGGAAATTAGACTATGGGCTATTAATGGGCTTTATATTTGTTTAACTAAATGGAAGTTTGTTAATGTTAATATAAAGATTTACAATTGGGCGTCCCTATAAATTACCATATACACTCGATCGGACACGATGGGCGGGGTATTTATATGTACGAATAATCGTTCATTTAACCGGACACGGGAATGGATTAATAGCCACTAGAATAATTAAAACAGGGGTGAAATTACATTCAAGGGTAATTGGTGTAATTGTTAACAAAGTAGTAAAACCTTGGTTTACACGCAGTCGATAACCTGGTGTATTCATTAAACAAAGTATTAAAACCTTGTTACAATTCGAATCCCCAATTAGTTGGAATATTTAACTTCGGGTATAAGAATAATTTGACGAGGACACTCGCACTTTATATTTATGACTGATGGACTGTTATGGACAAAAACCAGACGGACATATTAAATAATCCAGGACAAAGGACAATTAACCCATGGGCATAAAACTAAAATCAACACGTCAAACATCATGATTACGGAAGTTTAAATAAGCATAATTCTTTTATTTCATATTTAATTTCCTTTATTTTATATTTAATTGCACTTCTAATTATCGCACTTTTATTTATTGTTATTTAATCGCACTTTTAATTATCGTACTTTTTAATTATCGTAATTTTATTTTATCGCACTTTTATTATTCGCAATTTCATTATCGTTATTTACTTTACGCTTTAATTTAAGTCTTGTATTTATTTTATATTTTACATTAGGTTTTAACTGCGACTAAAGTCTTAAAATCGACAAACCGGTCATTAAACGGTAAAAACCCCCCTTTATAATAATAATATTACTTATATATATATTTGTATTTTTAATAAAAGTAAACTAATATAGCGTTGAGCTTTGTTTAAAGATTTCCCTGTGGAACGAACCGGACTTACTAAAAACTACACTACTGTACGATTAGGTACACTGCCTATAAGTGTTGTAGCAAGGTTTAAGTATATCCATTCTATAAATAAATAAATATCTTGTGTAAAATTGTATCGTATTTCATAGTATTTCCTGCTAAAATTAATAACTATTTTATATACACCTCGCATAACATCACCATGCTTGTATGATATTGTGTAAAAACTGCATTCAAGAAACTTATTTTGTTGTAACATATTTGTATTGTAAACCCTTATGTAATGGTCGTGTGTAAACAGGATATTTTAGATTATCATTATTTGATAATCTACGTAAAGCTTTTTAAAACCTTTATCTATGAAATAAAGGTTATGGTTTGTTTTAAAAATGAATGCAGTCTTTGAAAAACGTCTCATATAGAGGTCAAAACCTCGCAACGAAATCAATTAATATGGAACGTTTTTAATCAATAAGAACGGGACATTTCAAAATTAAATCTTATTAGTAGTTTGAAGACGCAAAAACTAATAAGAAAAGGTTGTTATGTCATTCTAGCACACATCGAGGAAGTTAAACCTGAAGAAAAGAACATCAGTGATGTTCCCGTCACAAAAGAATTTTCCGATGTATTTCCGAAAGAATTACCGGGATTACCCCCACATCGATCCGTTGAATTTCAAATAGACCTTGTACCAGGAGCTGCACCAATAGCTCGTGCTCCATACAGACTCGCACCCAGCGAAATGAAAGAATTACAAAGTCAGTTACAGGAACTTTTAGAGCGTGGTTTCATTTGACCAAGCACATCACCATGGGGAGCTCCTGTTTTGTTTGTCAAGAAGAAAGATGGTACATTTAGATTGTGTATCGACTACCGAGAGTTGAACAAACTTACCATCAAGAACCGCTACCCACTACCGAGAATCGACGACTTATTTGATCAACTACAAGGCTCGTGTGTTTATTCGAAGATCGATTTACGTTCTGGATATCATCAAATGTGGGTGAAGGAGGATGATATGAAATGTCTCGTTCATATTGATTATAAACGTTCCATATTAATTGATTTCGTTGCGAGGTTTTGACCTCTATATGAGACGTTTTTCAAAGACTGCATTCATTTTTAAAACAACCATAACCTTTATTTTATCAATAAAGGTTTTAAAAAAATATTACGTAGATTATCAAATAATGATAATCTAAAATATACTGTTTACACACGACCATTACATAATGGTTTATAATAGAAATATATTACATCGACATATGTTTCTTGAATGCAGTTTTTACACAATATCATACAAACATGGACTCCAAATCTTGTCGTTATTTTATTATGCAACAGCGGAAGCTCTTAATATTCATCTGAGAATAAACATGCTTTAAACGTCAACAAAAATGTTGGTGAGTTATAGGTTTAACCTATATATTATCAAATCATAATAATAGACTACAAGATTTCATATTTCAATAAACATCCCATATATAAAGATAAAAATCATTCATATGGTGAACACCTGGTAACCGACATTCACAATATGCATATAAGAATATCCCCATCATTCCGGGATCCTCCTTCGGACATGATATAAATTTCGAAGTACTAAAGCATCCGGTACTTTGGATGGGGCTTGTTGGGCCCGATAGATCTATCTTTAGGATTCGCGTCAATTAGGGTGTCTGTTCCCTAATTCTTAGATTACCAGACTAAAAAGGGGCATATTCGATTTCTATAATTCAACCATAGAATGTAGTTTCACGTACTTGTGTCTATTTTGTAAATCATTTATAAAACCTGCATGTATTCTCATCCCAAAAATATTAGATTTTTAAAAGTGGAACTATAACTCACTTTCACAGATATTTCCTTCCTCGGAAATAAGACTTGGCCACGGATCGATTCACGAACCTATACAAATATGTACATATATATCAAAGTATGATCAAAATATAATTACAACCATTTTTATTATGTTTTAAAGATTTGAGTGTATTAAGTCAGATGTCCTTGTTAGTAACCTACAACTAGTTGTCCATAATTAGATGTACAGAAATAAATCGATATATATTATCTTGAATCAATCCACGACCCAGTGTATACACGTCTCAGGCTAGATCACAACTCAAACTATATATATTTTTGGAATCAACCTCAACCCTGTATAGCTAACTCCAACATTACTGCATATAGAGTGTCTATGATTGTTCCAAATAATATATAGATGGGTAGATATGATATGTCAAAACATTTGCATACGTGTCTATGGTATCCAAAGATTACATAATATATTAGAATACATGTATAATACAATATAAGTTAGCTAGGATATTATTAATATAGATTTGTTACCAATTTTCACGTAGCTACAACAAGCAAAAATAACTAATCTTGTTTTACCCATAACTTCTTCATTTTAAATCCGTTTTGAGTGAATCAAATTGCTATGGTTTCATATTGAACTTACTTTATGAATCTATACAGAAAAAGTATAAGTTTATAGTCGGAATTATAGGTTACAAGTCATTTTTGTAAAGGTAGTCAATTTAGTCGAAAGAACGACGTCTAGATGACCATTTTGGAAAACATACTTCCACTTTGAGTTTAACCATGATTTTTGGATATATTTTCATGTTCATAAGAAAAATTATTTTCCCAAAAGAACAACTTTTAAATCAAAGTTTATCATAGTTTTTAATTATGCACACCAAAACAGCCCCCGATTTCACTACGACGGCGTATATCCGATTTTATGGTGTTAATCGTGTTTCCAGGTTTTAAATCATTAAGTTAGCATATCATATAGATATAGAACATGTGTTTAGTTTATTTTAACAGTCAAGTTAGAAGGATTAACTTTTGTTTGCGAACAAGTTTAGAATTAACTAAACTATGTTCTAGTGATTACAAGTTTAAACCTTCAAATAAGATAGCTTTATATGTATGAATCGAATGATGTTATGAACATCATTACTACCTCAAGTTTTCTGGATAAAACCACTGGAAATAAGAAAAATGGATCTAGCTTCAAAGGATCCTTGGATGGCTTGAAAGTTCTTGAAACAGAATCATGACACGAAAACAGTTCAAGTAAGATTTTCACTCGAAATAAATTGTTATAATTGTAGAAATTGAATCAAAGTTTGAATATGAATATTACCTTGAGTTAGAAAGATAACCTACTATAAATAACAAAGGTTCCTTGATCTTAGATGATTACTTGGAATGGATTTGAAAGCTTGGAAGTAGACTTGCAAACTTGAAAGTATTCTTGATTTTTATGAAACTATACTTATGGAATTTAGGAAGAACACTTAGAACTTGAAGATAGAACTTGAGAGAGATCACTTAGATGAAGAAAATTGAAGAATGAAAGTGTTTGTAGGTGTTTTTGGTCGTTGGTATATGGATTAGATATAAAGGATGTGTAATTTTGTTTTCATGTAAATAAGTCATGAATGATTACTCATATTTTTGTAATTTTATGAGATATTTCATGCTAGTTGTCAAATGATGGTTCCCACATGTGATAGGTGACTCACATGGGCTGCTAAGAGCTGATCATTGGAGTGTATATACCAATAGTACATACATCTAAAAGCTATGTATTGTACGAGTACGAATACGGGTGCATACGAGTAGAATTGTTGATGAAAATGAACGAGGATGTAATTGTAAGCATTTCGGTTAAGTAGAAGTATTTTGATATGTGTCTTAAAGTCTTTCAAAAGTGTAATAATACATATCAAAACACAACATGTATATACATTCTAATGGAGTCATTAAGTCTTCGTTAGTCGTTACATGTAAGTGTTGTTTTGAAACCTTTAAGTTAACGATATCAATTAATATTGTTAACCCAATGTTTATTATATCAAATGAGATGTTAAATTATTATATTATCATGATATTATGATGTATTAATATCTCTTAATATGATATATACATTAAAATATCGTTACAACGATAATCGTTACATATAAGTCTCGTTTCGTAATTCTTGGATTAGTAGTCTTGTTTTTACATATGTAGTTCATTGTTAACACACTTAATGATATATTTAAATATCATTTTATCATGTTAAATATAGTGTATCAATATCTTAATATGATACATATGTATTTAGTAGACGTTATCATAACGATAGTCGTTATATATATCATTTCGAGTTTCTTAACTTAGTAATCTCATTTCTTATGTATATCACACATTGTTAATATACTTAGTGCGATACTTACTCATCATAATCTTATGTCAACCATATATATATATATATATATATATATATATATATATATATATATATATATATATATATATATATATATATATATATATATATATATATATATATATATATATATATATATATATATGTATATGTATATATATACCACAACATGTAGTTTTTACAATTTTGTAACGTTCGTGAATCGCCGGTCAACATGGGTGATCAATTGTCTATATGAAACTTATTTCATTTAATCAAGTCTTACCAAGTTTGATTGCTTAACACGTTGGAAACATTTAGTCATGTAAATATCAATCTCAATTAATATATATAAACATGGAAAAGTTCGGGTCACTACAGTACCTACCCGTTAAATAAATTTCGTCCCGAAATTTTAAGCTGTTGAAGGTGTTGACGAATCTTCTGGAAATAGATGCGGGTATTTCTTCTTCATCTGATCTTCACGCTCCCAGGTGAACTCGGGTCCTCTACGAGCATTCCATCGAACCTTAACAATCGGTATCTTGTTTTGCTTAAGTCTCTTAACCTCACGATCCATTATTTCGACGGGTTCTTCAATGAATTGAACAAAGAAGGTATTCAGGTGGATCCAGCAAAATTGAAACCGTTGAAAAGTGAGAAACCCCGAAAACTCCGAAACACATACGCCAGTTTTTAGGACTAGCTGATTACTACAGAAGGTTCATCCAAGACTTTTCCAAAATAGCAAAACCCTTGACTGCATTAACGCATAAAGGGAAGAAATTTGAATGGAAAGATGAACAAGAGAAAGCGTTTCAATTGTTAAAGAAAAAGTTAACTACGGCACCTATATTGTCATTACCTGAAGGGAATGATGATTTTGTGATATATTGTGACACCTCAAAGCAAGGTCTCGGTTGTGTATTAATGCAACGAACGAAAGTAATTGCTTATGCGTCTAGATAATTGAAGATTCACGAACAGAATTATACGACGCATGATTTGGAATTAGGCACGGTTGTTTTTACATTAAAGACTTGGAGGAACTACTTATATGGGGTCAAAAGTATTATATATACCGACCACAAAAGTCTTCAACACATATTTAATCAAAAACAACTGAACATGAGGCAGCACAGGTGGATTGAATTATTGAATGATTACGACTTTGAGATTCGTTACCACCCGGGGAAGGCAAATGTGGTAGCCGACGCCTTGAGCAGAAAGGACAGAGAACCCATTCGAGTAAAAGCTATGAATATAATGATTCACAATAACCTTACTACTCAAATAAAGGAGGCGCAACAAGGAGTTTTAAAAGAGGGAAATTTAAAGAATGAAATACCCAAAGGATCGGAGAAGCATCTTAATATTCGGGAAGACGGAACCCGGTATAGGGCTGAAAGAATTTGGGTACCAAAATTTGGAGATATGAGAGAAATGGTACTTAGAGAAGCTCATAAAACCAGATACTCAATACATCCTAGAACGGGGAAGATGTACAAGGATCTCAAGAAATATTTTTGGTGGCCAGGTATGAAAGCCGATGTTGCTAAATACGTAGGGGAATGTTTGACGTGTTCTAAGGTCAAAGCGGAGCATCAAAAACCATCAGGTCTACTTCAACAATCCGAAATCCCGGAATGGAAATGGGAAAACATTACCATGGGTTTCATCACTAAATTACCAAGGACTGCAAGTGGTTTTGATACTATTTGGGTAATAGTTGATCGTCTCACCGAATCAGCACACTTCCTGCCAATAAGAGAAGATGACAAGATGGAGAAGTTTGCATGACTGTATTTGAAGGAAGTCGTCTCCAGACATGGAATACCAATCTCTATTATCTCTGATTGGGATGGCAGATTTATTTCAAGATTATGGCAGACATTACAGCAAGCATTAGGAACTCGTCTAGACATGAGTACTGCCTATCATCCACAAACTGATGGACAGAGCGAAAGGACGATACAAATGCTTGAAGACATGCTACGAGCATGTGTTATTGATTTCGGAAACAGTTGGGATCGACATCTACCGTTAGCAGAATTTTCCTACAACAACAGCTACCATTCAAGCATTGAGATGGCGCCGTTTGAAGCACTTTTTGGTAGAAAGTGCAGGTCTCCAAATTGTTGGAGTGAAGTGGGGGATAGACAGATTACGGGTTCGGAGATAATACAAGAAACTACCGAGAAGTTCATCCAAATTCAACAACGGTTGAAAACCGCCCAAAGTCGACAAAAGAGCTACGCCGACATTAAAAGAAAAGATATAGAATTTGAAATTGGAGAGATGGTCATGCTTAAGGTTGCACCTTGGAAAGGCGTTGTTCGATTTGGTAAACGAGTGAAATTAAATCTAAGGTATATTGGACCATTCAAGATTATTGATCGTGTCGGACCAGTAGCTTACTGACTTGAGTTACCTCAACAACTCGCGGCTGTACATAACACTTTCCACGTCTCGAATTTGAAGAAATGTTTTGCTAAAGAAGATCTCACTATTCCGTTAGACGAAATCCAAATCAATGAAAAACTTCAATTCATCGAAGAACCCGTCGAAATAATGGATCGTGAGGTTAAAAGACTTAAACAAAACAAGATACCAATTGTTAAGGTTCGATGGAATGCTCATAGAGGACCCAAGTTCACCTGGGAATGAGAAGATCAGATGAAGAAGAAATACCCGCACTTATTTCCAGAAGATACGTCAATATCTCCAACTGCTTAAAATTTCGAGACGAAATTTATTTAACGGGTAGGTACTGTAGTGACCCGAAATTTTCCATTTTTATATATATTAAATGAAATTGATATTTACATGATTAAGTGTTTCCAACATGTTAAGCAATCAAACTTGTTAAGACTTGATTAATTGAAATATGTTTCATATAGACAATTAACCACCCAAGTCGACCGGTGATTCACGGCAGTTAAAACTTGTAAAAACTATATGATGACATATATATGATTATATATATAGTTAACATGATATTATGATAAGTAAGTATCTCATTAGGTATTTTAACAATGAGTTATAGACATAAAATTGTGTTTATTGAATTAAGAAACTCGAAACGATATATATAACGATTATCGTTATAACGTCGTCTTACTAATTACATATGAATCATATTAAGATATTGTTACACTATGTTTAATCATGATAAATGATAGGTAAACATTTCATTATGTATATTAACAATGAACTACATATGTAAAACAAGACTACTAACTTAAGAATTTCGAAACGAGACATATATGTAACGATTATCGTTGTAACAACATTTAACTGTATATATATCATACTAAGATATATTAATATATCATAATATCATGATAATGTAATAATTTAACATCTCTTTAGATATAATAAACAATGGGTTAACAACATTTAACAAGATCGTTAACCTAAAGGTTTCAAAACAACATTTACATGTAACGACTAACGATGACTTAACGACTCAGTTAAAATGTATATACATGTAGTGTTTTAATATGTATTCATACACTTTTGAAAGACTTCAAGACACTTATCAAAATACTTCTACTTAACAAAAATGCTTACAATTACATCCTCGTTCAATTTCATCAATAATTCTACTCGTATGCACCCGTATTCGTACTCGTACAATACACAGCTTCTAAATGTATGCAATATTGGTATATACACTCCAATGATCAGCTCTTAGCAGCCCATGTGAGTCACCTAACACATGTGGGAACCATCATTTGGCAACTAGCATGAAATATCTCATAAAATTACAAAAATATTAGTAATCATTCATGACTTGTTTAAATGAAAACAAAATTACATATCCTTTATATCTAATCCATATACCAACGACCAAAAACACCTAAAAACACTTTCATTCTTCAATTTTCCTCATCTAATTGATCTCTCTCAAGTTCCATCTTCAAGTTCTAAGTGTTCTACATATATTCTACAAGTTCTAGTTTCATAAAATCAAGAATACTTCCAAGTTTACTAGCTCACTTCCAATCTTGTAAAGTGATCATCCAACCTCAAGAAATCCTTGTTATTTACAGTAAGATATCATTCTAAATCAAGGTAATACTCATATACAAACTTTGATTCAATTCCTATAACTATAACTATCTTAATTCGAGTGATAATATTACTTGAACTTGTTTTCGTGTCATGATTCTACTTCAAGAACTTTCAAGCCATCCAAGATCCTTTGAAGCTAGATCATTTCTTGTCATTTCCAGTAGATTTACCTACTAAACTTGAGGTAGTAATTATGTTCATAACATCATTCGATTCATACATATAAAACTATCTTATTCGAATCTTTTGAACATGTAATCGCTAGAACATAGTTTAGTTAATTCTAAACTTGTTCGCAAACAAAAGTTAATCCTTCTAACTTGACTATTAAAATCAACTAAACACATGTTCTATATCTATATGATATGCTAACTTAATGATTTAAAACCGAAAAACATGAAAAACACCGTAAAACCGGATATACGCCGTCATAGCTGTTTTCGGTTAGTTAATTAAAAACTATGATAAACTTTGATTTAAAAGTTGTTCTTCTGGGAAAATTATTTTTCTTATGAACATGAAACTATATCCAAAAATCATGGTTAAACTCAAAGTGGAAGTATGTTTTCCAAAATGGTCATCTAGACGTCATTCTTTCGACTGAAATGACTACCTTTACAAAAATGACTTGTAACTTATATTTCCGACTATAAACCTATAATTTTTATATTTAGATTCATAAAATAGAGTTCAATATGAAACCATAGCAATTTGATTCACTTAAATTGGATTTAAAACGAAAAAGTTATGGGTAAAACAAGATTAGATATTTTTTGATTGTTGTAGCTACGGGAAATATTGAAACAATTCTATACAAATTATATCCTAGCTAACTTATATTGTATTATACATGTATTCTAATATATTATGTAATCTTGGGATACCATAGACAAGTATGCAAATGTTTTGACATATCATATCGACCCATGTATATATTTTATTTGGAATAACCATAGACACTCTATATGCAGTAATGTTGGAGTTAGCTATACAGGGTTGAGGTTGATTCCAAAAATATATATACTTTGAGTTATGATCTAGCCTGAGACATGTATACACTGGGTCGTGGATTGATTCAAGATAATATATACCGATTTATTTCTGTACATCTAACTGTGGACAACTAGTTGTAGGTTACTAACGAGGACAGCTGACTTAATAAATTTAAAACAGTAAAACGTATTAAAAATATTGTAAATATATTTTGAACACACTTTGATATATATGTACATATTTGATATAGGTTCGTGAATCGACCAGTGGCCAAGTCTTACTTCCCGACGAAGTAAAAATCTGTGAAAGTGAGTTATAGTCCCACTTTTAAAATCTAATATTTTGGGATGAGAATACATGCAGTTTTATAAATGTTTTACGAAATAGACACAAGTAATTGAAACTACATTATATGGGTGAATGATCGAAGCCGAATATGCCCCTTTTGCTTGGTAACCTAAGAATTAGTAAACCGGTCTACTAATTGACGCGAATCCTAAAGATAGATCTATTGGGCCTAACGAACCCCATCTAAAGTACCGGATGCTTTAGTACTTCGAATTCATTTATATCATGTCCGAAGGATTTCCCGGAATGATAGGGGATATTCTTATTTGCATCTTGTTAATGTCGGTTAACAGGTGTTCACCATATGAATGAATTTTATCTCTATGTATGGGATGTATATTGAAATATGAAATCTTGTGGTCTATTATTATGATTTGATAATATATAGGTTAAACCTATAACTCACCAACATTTTTGTTGACATTTTAAGCATGTTTATTCTCAGATGATTATTAAGAGCTTCCGCTGTTGCATACTAAAATAAGGACAACATTTGGAGTCCATGCTTGTATGATATTATGTAAAAACTGCATTCAATAAACTTATTTTTAATGTAATATATTCTTATTCTAAACCATTATGTAATGGTCGTGTGTAAACGGTATATTTTAGATTATCATTATTTGATAATCTACGTAATGCTTTTTAAACCTTTATCGATAAAATAAAGGCTATGGTTGTTTTAAAAATGAATGCAGTCTTTGAAATACGTCTCATATAGAGGTCAAAACCTCGCGATGAAATCTATTAATATGGAACGTTTATAATCAATATGAACGGGACATTTCATCTAACGGTTCCCAATCTATTACCCTGGGTACTTCAACAACATTAGATTGAAGGGTATGTAAGTTCCTTTGATATTTTGGATATTCTATCCAAAATCTGTCAAACCTCAAGTTTGGGTGTAAATCTGCCTCATGGATTTTTGAAAATGAAATGACTTGATGAGGTATATTTTGTCTGTATTGGTCGTTAATCTCCTGTTCGTCTGTATTCTCAGGAGGAGCATTGCGAGCCTGAGATGCGGATGAAGATTCACCCCTTTCAGTCTGCAAAACATATTAAACACAATTTTTGTTCATCCAAATATGCATTAGTGTTAGCAGAATCATAAATCAAAACAATCATAATGACATGTTTAATCCATATTAAACTTTATACACATTTTCACAATATTAACAATTCTACACTTTTACAGATAAATATATATGGAAATGTATACAATGTTCCTTAGCATTCATCTTCTAAATCATATCAAAAACAATCATTATAGCAATTAAACGAGTTCCAAATGGCATTCATATCAATTAAATCGAGTTCATGCATTTTTTACTCAAAAAGTCCACTTTAATACTTAAAAATCATGTTTAGGATCAAAGTTTTGATCATTTAGCAACCTAAACATGTTACACTACTTAATTAAGCATGAACCATCAACAAAATTCGGCCATAACCCGTTTATATCAAAAAGGCCCAATTTTGCTCAAGAACACAAACCCTAGATTACTCAAAATTTGAAGTTTAAGGCTTCTAATCATGTTAAATAGTATCAATCTAGGTTATACAAGCATAATATACAAACAATTTAAGCACAATTAAACTAGAAATCATCAAAATCAAATTAGGTATAATTTTGCTCAAGAACACTAAAAATCCGAATTAAAGAGTGTTTGTATGCAGAAATTGTCAATTTTCTTGAAAAACTTCTTGGCAAGTATCTCCTCATCATGATTTTAGTGAAGATTTTATGAAAAACGGGTAAAAATCGCGAGTTTGTGTGTGTTTTTCGTGGGTTTTTCGCAGAAAAAATGAGAATGGGAATGGGACTGGTCTGTCGACTAGTTTTAATCTGGTCTGGGTTTTTTGAACTCCGCGAGTGCGGATGTGGGACCACACAAAACTCCGCGAGTGCGGAATTTTTTTTTTTTTTAGAACCTTTTACTAGTAAAGCAATTAATTAATTTATTTAAAATTTTATTTTCCTTTTTATTTAGGAGGAGGTCGTTTTGGTACGTTGACCTAGTTCGTCCCTCGACAAAATTTTAAAATTTGTCATGTTAAAGCGTTGTTTTAAGAGCAAAGATTTTTGGGTTTTTTAAATATTTTTGGCATACTTTAAATCAATAAGATTAAAAATAATGATAACAAAATTTCTCGCACCGCCCTCGGGTAAAGCAATTTCGGTTCAACGACCTAGTCTTCAACTCACGGCGAATTTTAGAAATCATATTTTTAACTTAATGAAATAAAGTATTTTTTTTTTTAAATTCACGCCAAACTTAAATTTAAAATGCATAAAATTTTATATAAATATTATTAATATTTATATATTTTAGTTTTACAAACTTATATTAAAAATATTAGTTTTTAAAATATTTACAAACTTAAATATATTGATTTTTAAAAATTTACAAAATTAATTTTAAAAATATGGTAAAAATAAAATTAAAAATCTTTTTGGTCTTTTATCACACTTTAATCGATCAAATATTAACAAAAATATACGTCCCTCTTTTGGGTAAAGTAATTTCGGCTATATTACCTAGTTTTACTCCTGACAAATTTCTGAAATATTTTGGATTGATTGATTAAAGATATTTATACCTTATGAATAAACGGAAAATTTCGCAGTGATGAATTAAATTTTTGTATGATATCAATAATTTCGGTTTCGCATACCTAATTTTATTGAATATCAATTTAATACTTTATAGCGAACGATTCAACGTTTATTATCAAAAGGTTAAAAGCAATAAATAAAAACAAATAAAAACTGTACATACTTACCTGTGAGATAGAATTCTTAGAGACCTGCTTTAGCCGACTCATAGGAGAGTCGTGTGATTTGGTTTTTCATAGCTACATAAGCGTAACCTCTATTTTTCAATAACTTTTCTTCTAAACATATGAACGGTCCTTCTATGCATAGAGTAACAAATTTGGTATTTAAATATGTTTGATTGTTCGAACATTTACCTTCGTGTGACCATTTTCCGCATTTATGACATCTTTCAAGGTGTCGTGCTCTTTCTTTTGTTGCGGATTTTGATTTTCCTTTACCAAAATGTGTCTTATGATGATCTTTCCTGAGTTCTTTCCTCACTTCGTCCATTTTGCCTCTTATGAATGATACCAGTTCACTCGGGAAGACGTTATTATTACGTTTAGTAATCATAGCGTGTAGTAGTAGACCAAGGTTTAGATCAAAGGAATTCTTCATCTCGTAAAACCTAAAAGAAATAAAAATTCAGAATGGAGGGAGAAGACTAGTTCTTTAGGGTCTGCTAGCGAAAGACCATTCGGATTCCATTCTCGAGAACTACATGAAAACAGAAAATCTAACTCTAGACAGCATTATATTATCCTTTAAAACATTTAAATCTCCCCACACTTAGTTAGCTATGGTATCGAAATTGTGATTAAATTTATTGTCAACTTTCATCGGACCTTGTATGTAATGTTTAACTCTGTGACCATTAACTTTAAATTCAATCTCATTTGAATTTATCAACTCTATTATTCCATATGGGAAAACTCTTTTGACTATGAATGGTCCAGACCATCTTGATTTCAATTTTTCAGGAAATAGCTTGAATCGTGAATTGAAAAGAAGAACTCTGTCTCCTTCTTTAAATTCTTTTGAACTTCTGATTCTTTTATCATGCCATTTCTTCGTTCTTTCTTTATAGATTAACGAATTTTCATATGCTTCATGTCTTAATTCTTCTAATTCATTTAGTTGACTTAACCGTAGACGTTCGGCTTCATACAAATCAAGATTACATGTCTTCAAAGCCCAAAATGCTTTATGTTCAATTTCTACTGGAAGGTGACATGCTTTTCCGTAAACAAGTTTAAAAGGTTTGGTTCTAATTGGAGTTTTGTAGGGTGTTCTAAAAGCCCAGAGTGCATCCTCCAATTTCATGGACAATTCCTTCGGATTTGATCCTACGGTTTTCTTTAGAATACGTTTTAAAGCTCGGTTGGTATTTTCAACTTGTCCACTTGTTTGTGGATGATAAGCGGTTGAGTTTTTATGAGTTACTCTATATCTTTTAAGAACTTTCTCAAGTTGATTATTACAAAAATGAGTACCCCGATCACTTATTAAAGCTTTCGGTGTTCCGATCCTTGCAAAAAGACATTTTAAGAAGTTGACTAGCATCGTTAGTTGGGAGAGCTTGTGCTTTCGCCCATTTAGATACATAATCAATGGCAATGAGAATGTAGAGATTATTATGAGATTTTGGAAATGGACTCATAAAGTCAATACCCCAAACGTCAAATACTTCACAAACTTAAATGACATTTTATAGCATTTCATCACGTTGACTTATTTTTCCGGCCCTTTAACATGTATCACAGGATTTACAAAGAAGGTTTGCGTCTTTGAAAATTGTAGGCCAATAAAATCCAGCATTGTAGACTTTTCTTGCTGTGAGTTGAGGCCCATAATGCCCTCCTGTTGGTCCTGTGTGACAATGGTTTAAGATTTGACTAGCTTCATCTCTGAATACACATCGGCGGATTATTCCATCGGGATAACTTTTAAACAAATGTGGATCTTCCCAAAAATAGTGTTTTATATCACTAAAGAATTTCTTTCGTTTTTGGTACGACAACCCTTTTTCAAGGAATCCACATACTAAGTAGTTTGCATAGTCTGCAAATCATGGAATTTCATTATAATCGAATAGATATTCATCAGGAAAGTTATCTTGTATAGCCGATTCATTTAGAACTTCTAATTCGGGATTTTCAAGGCGAGAAAGATGATCAGTGGCGAGATTTTCTGCTCCCTTTTTGTCTCGGATTTCAATATCGAACTCTTGTAAGAGTAAGTTCCAACGGATTAATCGTGGTTTGGCAACTTGTTTTGAAAATAGGTATCTAAGAGCAGAATGGTCAGTATAGACCACCGTTTTTGCTAGAACAAGATATGAACGAAATTTGTCAAAAGCAAAGACAATAGCAAGGAGTTCTTTTTCAGTAGTTGTGTAATTCATTTGTGCTCCTTGTAACGTCTTACTAGCGTAATAAATAGGTTGAAATCATTTTTCAATCCTTTGTCCTAAAATGGCTCCCATTGCAAAATCACTTGCATCGCACATGAGTTCAAATGGTAAATTCCAATTTTGAGTTATCATGATCGGCGCATTAGTGAGTTTTTCTTTAAGAATATTAAAAGATTTGATGCATTCATCCGAAAAGATGAATGGAGCATCCTTTTCTAGGAGCTTATTCATAGGAGTTGCAATTTTAGAAAAATATTTTATGAACCGTCGATAAAAATCGGCATGCCCTAGAAAACTCCTAACTCCTCTGATGTGGAAGTTTAGCAATTACATCTACTTTAGCTCTATCCACTTCAATTCCTTCCTTTGAAATTTTATGACCAAGAACGATGCCTTCTTTAACCATGAAATGGCATTTCTCCCAATTAAGTACTAGATTTGATTGTTCGCATCTAATAAGCATTCGTTCAAGATTAACTAGACATGTTTCAAAAGTATCACCGAAGACTGAAAAGTCATCCATGAAAACTTCCATGCATTCTTCTATCATATCGTGAAAAATCGCCATCATGCCCCTTTGAAAGGTTGCAGGGGCGTTGCAAAGTCCAAATGGCATGCGTTTGTAAGCAAAAGTACGATAATGGCACGTGAACATGGTTTTCTCTTGGTCCTCGGGTGCGATTGGAATTTGAAAGTATTCGGAGAAACCGTCAAGAAAACAATAGTAACTATTTCCAGCTAACCTTTCCAATATTTGATCAATGAAAGGTAAGGGAAAATGATCTTTTCTGGTGGCGTCATTTAATTTTCTATAATCAATACAAACACGCCATCCTGTTACAGTCCTAGTAGGAATAAGCTCATTTTTTTTTCATTTGTGATGACAGTCATGCCACCCTTCTTAGGTACACATTGAACTGGGCTTACCCATGGACTATCAGAGATTGGAAAAATTAAACCTGCATTTAGCAGTTTAATAATTTCTTTCTTAACAACATCTTGCATATTTGGATTAAGTCTTCGTTGGCGTTGCACATAGATTTTATGACCTTCTTCCATAAGGATTTTATATGTGCAATACGAAGGACTTATGCCTTTAATGTCATGAATCTTCCATGCAATAGCTGGTTTATGAGCTTTTAGCACAGAAATAAGTTGAGATTTTTCATTTTCAGTAAGAGAAGACGATATTATTACAGTTAATTCAGATTCACCATGTAAATAAGCGTATTCCAAATGGTTTGGAAGTGGCTTTAACTCTAATATGGTGGTTCTTCTATCGATGATTTGTATCGATATCTGTCTTCCTCTTTTAACATTTGAAGTTCTTCTATTGTTGGTTCATAATCATTAGCCATGAATGTAGCTAACATTTCAGCTTCATCAATTGGTTCAGTTCCTTCTCCTAAAGAGCATTCTCCTGTTCCTTGTAATTCTGAAAATTCTTGTAACAATTCTGCATGTGAATCTATAGTTTGAATATAATAACATGTATCATCTGCAGATTGCGGTTGTCACATAGCTCTATCAACAGAAAAGGTAACACTCTCGTCCTCTATACTTAGGGTTAGTTTCTTACCGAACACGTCTATTATTCCTTTAGCCGTGTTTAAGAATGGTCTTCCTAATATAAGAGGAACTCGAGAATCTTCTTCCATGTCCAGAATAACAAAATCTATTGAAAATACTAAAGTACCAACTTTAACTAGCATGTTTTCCATTATCCCTCTAGGATATTTTACTGATCGATCGGCTAGTTGTATGCTTATTCGTGTTGGTTTCAATTCTCTGAGGTCTAGTTTAGCGTATAGTGAATATGGCATTAAATTTATACAAACAACTAAGTCTGCCAATGCTTCTATTGAACTAAGACTACCTAGAAAACATGGAATTGTGAAACTTCCTGGATCTGATAATTTTTCTGGTAGTTTATTCAACAGCACTGCAGAACAATTAGCATTCATTGTGACAGCTAAAATTTCTTCCATTTTCTTTCTATTTGTGATTAGATCTTTCAAGAATTTAGCATATCTTGGCATTCCTGAAATCACATCAATGAAAGGAAGATTGACATTTATTTGTTTAAACATATCCAAGAATTTGGATTGCTCAGCTTCAAGTCTTTCTTTTCTCATTACTCAGGTAAGGAAGTGGTGGTTGGTATGGTTTAACATAAGGCTTAGACTTAACTGTGTTATCTTCATTAATCTTTTCAACTACCGATTCTGATTCCTTCTCTTGTTCAGGTTGTGATGCCTGTGTAGTAGGAATAGCGTCATCAGAAATTACAGGCATTTCAGGTGGTTTAAGTGTAATGCCACTTCTCGTGGTAATGGCTTTAGCTGTTTCATTCTGGGGGTTAGCATTTGTATCGCTAGGTAGACTCCCTGGTTTTCTTTCACCTATCAACCTTGCTAGGTTACTCACTTCTTGTTTCAGATTTTGAATAGAAGCTTGTTGATTTCTAAATGCTTGAGCATTTTGTTCATTGGTTTGTTTCTGAGATGTGAAAAACTGCGTTTGAGATTCAACTAGTTTCGACATTATATCTTCTAAAATTGGCTTTTTATCATCGATTTGTGGTGGTTTAATTGGAAAAATAGGTCTTTGCTGATTATAAGTATTGTTGAATACTTATTGATTGCTAGGACCTTGTTGGTTGTTGTATGGAACATTTCGGTTATAATTCTGATTGTAGTTTGGTCTTGGCGGTTGATAATTATTCTGATAATTATTTCCAGGCCTTTGGTTCATGTATGAAACATTCTCTCTTTGTTCCATTATTTGTTCAATACTGAGACAATCTTTTGTCAAATGTGGTCCTCCATACTGCTCACAACTAATTCTTATTGCGTGAAAATCTTTAGTCATCTTTTCCATTCGTCTCTCGAAAGCATCTAACTTTGCGGAAATAGAATCAAAATCATGGCTAGAATCGGCTCTAGCCGCTTTAGATGATCTAACGATGTCTTTTTCCTGGTGCCACTCATGTGAGTGGGAGGCTGTGTTATCAATAATTTTGTAAGCTTCGGTTGCGGTTTTTTTCATAATGGAACCACCAGCTGCTATATCGATGTCTTTTCGTGTAGTAATGTCGCATCCTTGATAGAATATTTGCACTATTTGATAAGTGTCTAAGCCATGTTGAGGACATCCTCTCAACAACTTTTCAAATCTTGTCCACGCCTCATATAGAGTTTCATTTGGCTTTTGCGTGAACGTAACAATTTCTCCTTGAAGTCTCACGGCTTTAGATGCTGGAAAGAATTATTTAAGAAAATTTTCAACTAAAACATCCCATGTATCAATCGCCCTTCAGGTAATGATTCTAACCAATCTTTGGCTTCTCCCTTTAAAGTTCGGGGAAATAACATGAGATATATCTGTTCATCCTCAACTTCTCTGATTTTGAATAGAATACAGATCCTATTAAAAGTTCGAAGATGTTCGTTTGGATCTTCCTTCGACGCACCACTAAATTGGCATTGATTAGTTACCATGTGTAGGATTTGTCCTTTGATTTCGTAATCTGGCGCATTAATGTCTGATTGAGTAATTGCGTAACCTTGGCCAGTGCGTTTAGCCCTCATTCGGTCATCCATACTTAGAGGTTTCAGATTTTCCATGATTGAATTTGTTGAATCTGAATCACTAGAGGATTCTGATTTAATGGTTTCTTCCTCGACAAATTCTGGATGAGTGATTTGTGGTTCAGGAGGAAAGATTAGTGGTCAGGATCTCTGAATTATCCTTGAATATCCTCCGGGTTCTCAATTGTGAGGTCGGGTTCAAAAAATGATTTATCGGAAATTTGAATTTGAGTACTTGGTCGACTAGATGACGATTCTAAAGAAAGATCAACGGCGACAATATTGGCTAGATGTCTTGATCGAGTTACAGGTGGTGAACGTATGAAAGATGGTGAACGTTTTGCTCGGTGCATTCACTGAATATCCTATTAGTTATAAAAGATAAAAATTATATAAGTTATCAAATTAATAGAATTTTCAGATTTTTCCCACGTTTCGAATAGCCAATAGATGCAGCAGGTAGCCAGGACCCTTTAAATCGGAAGCCCACAACTCGCCACTAACAAATCCAACTATTACTACGAACCAGAAAATTTTGGATGTCTATCAATTTAACAGCTTAAAATAATTTTTTCGTGGAAATTTAAAGAAGATAAAATCTATGTCCTAAAAACTAGAGCGTCGAAATGAAAAAGAAAAGCGCGTCGAAAAATAAGAGGTCGAAAAATAAGCGTCGAAAAAATAAAAGTCGAAAAATAAAAATAAGAAAGTTAAGCGTCGAAACTTAAAAGTCTAAAAACTAAATATTAAAAGTTGCGTCTAAAGGTATTAAAGCTTAAAAGGAATTCTATATCCAAAATGGCAATAACTTAAAAGGCACTAAAATCTTTAAAATATTAAAGCGATAAGCGATGTTGTAAAATTCTAAAGCGTCTAAATCTTAGTCTAAAGAAAAAGTACTTAAGGACTTTTACGGCAATGCCTAAAAATCTAAAAATATAAAATACTATGGCAAAAACTAAGTTTAAACTAAATACGAACGATAAATATACAAATTACGATTAAACGAAATAAAAAGATACAAAATATAAAAATAAAACTTAAAATTATAAAAATACAATTTTTATAAAAATATTATTTTTATTAATGTATAAAAGTATTAATTTTATAAATTTATAAAACTAATTAACACTTAAAACTTAAAATACAGCTTTAATTAAACTATAAATAATTAATATTAAATATAAACCCTAATTAGGTTAATTAATAAAAATAATAATTAAATTAAACCCTAAACCCGTAATTAATGATGTACCAGGTTGCAGCTGTCAGACAGCTCCGCGAGTGAGGATTTCAGCTGCCCAAAACCTCCGCGAGTGCGGAGTATGCAGATTCAAACGATTGCAGGCTTAAATTCGACAGGTTCAGCGTGTAATATTTTTTTTTTTTACTTTGATTTTTTTATTTTCTGTTTTTATTTTATAAAAATGTAATTTAAATAAAACTTATATTAAAAATTACTTATTAACTTTTTTATAACTTTTCACAATAAATAAAAATATAAACTTTTTAATAAACTTAAAAATATAGATATAGATTTTCTTTTTTTTATGTTTTTATATTTTTGTTTTTAATATTTAAAACTTTTCTTTTTACAAAACTAGATTAAAACTTAATAAAAATCTTTTTTTTTATATATGGCGTTTCGCTTCTGCGTTTGAGTGTTCCCCGACAGCGGCGCCAAAAATACTTGATGTGTGAAGGGTAGTATACGAAATAGTTATATTTTTATTGCGAAATACTATTAAATATGCTACAATTTTACACAAGTTATTTATTTATTTATAGAATGGGATATACCTAAACCTTGCTACAACACTTATAGGTAGTGTACCTAATCGTAGAGTAGTGTAGTTTTTTAGTAAGTCTGGTTCGTTCCACAGGGATACAACTAAATTTAACGCTATATCTATTTTAAACTATATTTGTATAAATATAAATATATATATATATATATATATATATATATATATATATATATAATTATTATAAAGGGGAGGTTTTTACCGTTTAATGACCGGCTTGTCGATTTTATGTCTTAAGTCACAATTAAAACCTAATGTGAAATATTAAATATGAATATAACTTAATTTAAAGCATAAAGTAAATGACGATAAATAAAAATGCGATAATTAAAAGTACTATAATTAAAAGTGCAATAAATAAAATGACAGTAAATAAAAGCGCGATGAGATATAAAATAAAGGAATTATGGTTATTTAAACTTCCGTAATCATGATGTTCGACGTGTTGATTTTAATTTATTACCATGGGTTAATTGTCCTTTGTCCTGGATTATTCGATATGTACATCTGGTTTTTTGTCCATAACAGTCCATCAGTCATAAATATAAAGTGCGAGTGTCCTCGTCAAATTATCCTTATACACGAAGTCAAATATTCCAACTAATTGGGGACTTAAACTGTAATAAGGTTTTAATACATTGTTATTGATTACACCAGGTTATCGACTGTGTACAATCCAAGGTTTTAATACTTTATTAAAAACTACACCAAGTACCCTTGAATGTAATCCACCCCTATTTTAATGAGTCCAGTGACTATTAATCCATCCCCGTGTCCGGTCAAATGAACAATAATTCGTATTTATAAATATCCCGCCCACCATACTCGATTAAGCGTATGTAGTTATATATAGATACGTCAAATTGTAACCTTTATATTAAATTAACGAGGTATCGTTTGGTTAATATAAAGCCCATTAATAGCCCATAGTCTAATTTCCACAAGTGTCGATCTTTTGTCCAAACCCCAATTATGGTACAAAGCCCAATAACCCCGTCTTTAATATTTAGCCCAATATCACGATTACTTCGATTTAAATAAGCATAATAATAACTTAGCTATGAGACTTTAATTTAAAAAGGTTGAACATAACTTACAATGATTATTAATAGCGTAGCTTTACATGGACAGAATTTCGACTTACAAACTTAAAAACATTCGCCAACATAACCTTATTATAATTAATCTTAAATTAAAATTAAAATTAAAATTAAAATTATATATATATATATATATGTATATATATATATATATATATATATATATATATATATATATATATATATATATCGTATATGATATGAGAAAGGAAAAGAAAAAGGTGTGTTGAAATCGATCAGAATGTGCGGCCTTTTATAGGCCCACTTTGGACTGTACAACTCCGCGAGTGCGGATGTTTTATGCTTCACAGCTCCGCGAGTGCGGAGCTTTGGATTCCAGCTCACCATAGTGATTTAAACGTGGGCTGCTTATAATTATAATATATATAATTAATTATATATTATATTATATTCTTGTGCATAGTTGACTTGTAATTTTTGGTCCGTTGCGTCGCGTGCAGATTTTCGAACGCCTTTTCGTATAATTTAATATCTTGTACTTTGCTTTTTGTGGCTTGTACTCTTGTAATTTCTAGACGTTTCTCATCAATAATTTGAACCACTTGGATTGTACTTTTTACTTTTTAGCTTTTTGGTCGTTTGCGTCTTCAAATCGTCGAATCTGTTTTTTGTCTTCACCTTTTATTATTTAAACGAATATCACTTGTAAATAGAATAATTACAACTAAAAGCTTGTCTTTCTTGAAGGATAATGCTATAAAATATATGTTCATTTTTAGCATTATCAGTATCATCTAATTATTATGATTGTCATTATTGTCATTATTATGAATGCGATATAAAAGAGAACAAAAAGCTATTAAACAAAAGAAATAATGAGTATAAGTATTATGATGAAATTAAAATATTGTAAGACATTGATTTAGATAAAAATATCGTTTTCATTATCATTATTATTATTATTATTAAAAGTATTATTAATATTAAAACTATCATTTCTACTAAAATTATCATTTTTAATAAAAATATCATTGTTATTATAAAATATCATTATTATTATCATTTTAGTATTATTATTATTATAAATTATCATTTTGAATAGAATTATTATTTTATAAAATATTATTATTATTACTGTTAATATTAAAAAGTATCGTTATTATTAAAATTACCATGATTAGAAATATCATTTTATCATAATTAATATCATCATTAATAAATATAAACATGGTTATTATTATTAGTAGAATAATAATAATTATTATTATTATTATTACAAAATAATACAACTTTTACTTATTATTATTATTATTATTATTATTATTATCAATATTATTTTATCAAATGAATATGTGATACAAAGATAATTTACCACATGTAATATAATTATATTAATAATATATACCACTATATTTTTATGATATTAAATGAACTTTATAAATTTTATTACTTAAGATATATAAAGGTATATTTTTATTATATATAAATTTTAATATTAATTTTTATTTATATTATTTACTCTAATAAAATCTGTTAAATATATTTAATAAAACAACTATATTTAAATTATATAATAATCATGTATAGATTTTGGAAGTTATTTTGGGTCAAGTTGACTTTTGTTGACTTTTGCATATTAGACTCGAGCATTAGGATTGTGATACACTACGGTTTGACCTAAATTGTTAGACAAATATTGACCAACATATAAATATATATAATTAATATAGGTTCGTGAATCAGAGGCCAACCTTACACTTGTTCAATACCGTCACATGTATTTTTACTACGAAATACAGTATTGTGAGTTTCATTACTCCCTTTTTAAATGTTTTTACAATATATATTTTTGGGACTGAGAATACATGCGCTTTTATAAATGTTTGACGAAATAGACACAAGTAATCGAAACTACATTATATGGTTGGATTATCGAAATCGAATATCGCCCTTCAAGTCTGGTAATTAGGGAAATGGCCCCTAATTGACGCGAATCCTAAAGATAGATCTATTGGGCCTAACAACCCCCATTCATGTCTATGGATGGATTTATTACTTCGAGATTATTATTATATAGACGTCGATGCCTATGGGGATATTCTATGCATTATGGTTAATGTCGGTTACCAGGTGTTCAATCCATATGAATGGTTTTTATGCAGATGGCTATATTCATGCATGATGTTTATGAGAAATGAAAATATGAAATCTTGTGGTCTATTAAAAATGATGGAAATGAATATTGATGATAAACTAATGAACTCACCAACCTTTTGGTTGACACTTTAAAGCATGTTTATTCTAAGGATTGAAAGAAATCTTCCGCTGTGCATTTGCTCATTTTAAAGATATTACTTGGAGTCATTCATGGCATATTTCAAAGACGTTGCATTCATGTCGTTAAGTTCATTAAAGATTATGATTAAGCAAATGACAGATTAGGTCATTTATAGTTAGATATTATGAAATGGTATGCATGCTTATCAACTTTCGATGAAATGAAAGTTTGTCTTTTAAAATGAATGCAATGTTTGTAAAATATATCATATAGAGTTTAAATACCTCGCAATGTAATCATATGTTATTGTATTCATCCTTATGGATTAGGATGGGTCGTCTCACAATCATTTAATATTATCTTTTAATTTTCGTCAATAAACATATATTGAAACTAATACGTTTATGTAGAGTATTATTCATCAAGTACTTTCTTAACGTTTTCAAGTCATATAATAATTTCATAACTTATTTTCATATCAACCAAACCATTAAATGTTTTATTAATATTTCTCAATTTAATAATCACACATATGTATATATTCATACATATCTATTTACAAATAATTGTTCGTGAATCATCAAGAGCAGTCGAAGAGTAATTGAATACATGAACATAGTTCAAAGTTTTTGAGATTTCAATATTACAGACTTTGCTTATCGTGCCGGAAACATATAAAGATCAAGTTTAAATTTGTTCGGAAATTGCTGGGTTGTCACAGTACCTATCCGTTAAAGAAATTTCATTCCAAAATTTGATTGGGATGGTCATGGCTTGACAATAAGTATGTTTTCATGACGCATACGAGCTGAAAATTAGAGTTTTATCATCAGCGAGTAATATGGATAAAACAATCCGTTTATGTGAGGAGTATGAGTGAAGTTATCACAAAAGAGTGAAATAAGTAAATGTAGGTTAGTTTTAACCGGTGACATAGTCACGGTTGATTTTCGGAATTCAAGGGATTTAGAGAAAATCTTCGTAATAAGATTTGGTTCTTTGGTAATTAAGGAAATTAGGATCCGCTTTGATTAAATGCGATAATCTGTTTTGATTGCCCTGCCGGATATTTTACTATATATCCACCCTCTTCGTTTCCTTATTCCCATAGCTCATACCTTCTATTCTTCCTCCCTCAATTCATACTTTAAAACATTCGTCAATATGCTCCATCCCGTTCTGATCCTTGATATACTCCTAACTTTCTTATCTGTTATTCTTCTCTTTCATCTACCACCGGAGGATTTTATTTACTTTTACTATTACCTTGGGGTTATAGTGTTTTTAATTCTCCTGTGTCTTTACGTTGCAATACGTATTGATATACACGGTTTGTAATTTATGTGTTGCTGTCAGACTTTATATCTTTCCTTATATTTCAAAGTCCCTATTTCTGTCTTCTATAATCATTTTCATCCACAGTTAATGTTCTCTCCTATTTGCTGCGATTTATACTCCCAATTTTATTTCGGAGCTTCATTCTTTTGTTTTCTCTTCCCGACTTTAAATCAAGTTCTTTTAACAATATTCGGAAATGGGTAAAGTGACTTACATGAAAGAACAAAAGTGTCAATTAACGAGAACTAGATAAAAGTTAGTGGAGATTCCTGCTTAACTTTCAATGCATGCTTTACAATGATTAACTCGTATAAGTTAAATTATTTAGTTTTTATAATATTGAAAACGTTTTACGATATAGATGAAACCTTTTCAAAGAATGAGTTGGAATATAACTGATTCTGAAAAACCAAATTTATAATTACTCGACTTAGTTTCAAACGTATGAAAACGTTTTTCTATATAAAAGAACTTTGTTACAAAACATTTTGTGATATATAAAAGGAAACAATACAAATTTTCTCGTAATATATATATAAGGAATTAAAATAAATAATATAAACGTCAAGAAGTAGGAACCTATTATAAAACTTTAAGATTATTAAAGTTATACCATTATCTTTTATTGTTAGAATTTTTAGAAATTATATAAAACGATTTAAGTGTCACGTCTTCTTTAAAACGAATATAATTTTATAAATATCTAGAATCACTTTTGACAAATTGTTATTGAGTCATTATGATAAGGATAAAGGTTTAACGTTATCTTAAAATTTAGAATCTTTCTAGAAACCTTTTGACAAGTTATAAATGATAAGGGTTCGTGATTTAATTTGCAACGTGTATTTAAAACTTGTTTATGTATATTAAATTTATATGATTTCAAATTACTTAAATAAACGATTTTTAAATTATATAAACTCTGAAATATAATTAGTTTTGAAAAACCAAATATTATATATAAATAGGTATTTTTAATATATATAAATCTATATTTCAAAATGAATATATATATATATATATATATATATATATATATATATATATATATATATATATATATATATATTACAAAATGATAGTATTAACCTTGACATAAAGTGTTTTGATTTAAATTATATATATTCATAAATAACGAGACGATAAATTATAGAAGCAAATGACCAAAATGAAATGTCCCGTTCATATCGATTATAAACGTTTCATATTAATTGATTTTGTTGCGAGGTTTTGACCTCTATATGAGACATTTTTCAAAGACTGCATTCGATTTTAAAACAAACCATAACCTTTATTTTATCAATAAAGGTTTTAAAAAGCATTACGTATATTATCATGTAATGATAATCTACAATATATCATTTACACACGATCATTACATAATGGTTTACAATAATAATATGTTACATCAAAATAAGTTCTTGAATGCAGTTTTTAAACAATATCATACAAGCATGGACTCTAAATATTGTCCTTAATTTAGTATGCAACAACGGAAGCTCTTAGCAATCATCTGAGAATAAACATGCTTAAAACGTCAACAAAAAATGTTTGTGAGTTATAGGTTTAACCTATCTATTTATCAAATTGTATTAATAGACCACAAGATTTCATATTTCCATTTCTCATAAACAACATACATGCATAATAGCAATCTGCATAAAAATCATTCATATGGTGAACACCTGGTAACCGACATTAACAAGATGCATATAGAGAAAAATATTAGTATATCATTAATATTATTATTACATTTATTATTATTGATATTATTATCATTAAAACTAATATTAGTATCATCTAATTATTATGATTACTATCATTATTATGAATGCGATATAAAAGAGGACTAAAAGCTATTTAACAAATCAATTAGGAAATAATGTGTATGTGTATCATGTTGAAATTAAAATATTGTAAGATATTGATTTAGGAGAAAAATATCATTTTCATTATTTTTATCATTATTATTATTATTAAAAGCATCAATTATATTAAAACTATCATTTTTTATTAAAATAAACATTTTTAATAGAAATATCATTTTTATTAGCATTTTAGTAGTATTATTATTAAAAATTATCATTTTGAATAGAATTATTATTTTATAAAATAGTATTATTATTACAGTTAATATTAAAAAAGTGTCGTTATTATTAAAATTAGAATGATTAGAATTATCATTTTATCATAATTAATATCATCATTAGTAAATATATATATTGTTATTATTATTAGTAGACTAATAATTATTATTATTATTATTATTACAAAATAATACAACTTTTACTTATTATTATTATTATCAATATTATTTTATCAAATAAATATTTAATATAAAGATATTTCTACAATACGTAATATAATTACATTAATAATACATACTACTATATTTTTATGATATTAAGTGAACTTTGTAATTTTATTACTTGGGATATATAAAAGTATATTTTTTAACATATATAAATTTTAATATAAATTTTTATTTATTAATAAATGACTTTTATTATTTACTCTAATAAAATTTGATAGATATATTTAAATATACAAAACGACTATATTTAAGTTATATAATAAATATAAATAGATTTTGAAAGTCATTTTTGAATTATACGACTTTTGTTGACTTTTGCATGATAATCTCGAGCATTAGGATTATGATACACTATGACCTGACTTAGCTTATTAGACATATATTTGAACAACATATACTTAATATAGGTTCATGAATTCGAGGCCAACCCTACACTTGTTCAATGCCGTCATATGTATTTTTACTACAAAGTACAGTATAGTGAGTTTCATTTGCTCCATTTTTAAATGCTTTTGCAATATATATTTTTAGGACTGAGAATACATGCGCTGCTTTTATAAATGTTTGACAAAATAGACACAAGTAATTGAAACTACATTCTATGGTTGAATGATCGAAATCGAATATGCCCCTTTTTGCTTGGTAGCCTAAGAATTAGGGAACTGGCCCCTAATTAACGCGAATCCTAAAGATAGATCTATTGGGCTCAACAAGCCCCCTCCATGTCGCGGATGCTTTAGTACTTCGAAATTATCATGTCCGAAGGATGTCCCGGAATGATGGGGATATTCTATATGCATCTTGTTAATGTCAGTTACCAGGTGTTCACCATATGAATGATTTTTTATCTCT
This sequence comes from Rutidosis leptorrhynchoides, assembly GCF_046630445.1. NCBI lineage: Eukaryota > Viridiplantae > Streptophyta > Magnoliopsida > Asterales > Asteraceae > Rutidosis > Rutidosis leptorrhynchoides. Next base: position 337,554,431 of record NC_092339.1, on the reverse strand, counting down.
ATGTATGGGATGTATATTTATGAGAAATGGGAATGAAAAATCTTGTGGTCTATTAAAAATGATGGAAATAAATATTGATGATAAACTAATGAACTCACCAACCTTTTGTTTGACACTTTAAAGCATGTTTATTCTCAGGATTGAAAGAAATCTTCCGCTGTGCATTTGCTCATTTTAAAGATATTACTTGGATTCATTCATGGCACATTTCAAAAGACGTTGCATTCAAGTCATCGAGTTCAATAAAGATTATGATTAAGTAAATGACAGATTAGGTCATTTATAGTTGGATATTATGAAATGGTATGCATGCCTGTCAACTTTCGATGTAATGAAAGTTTGTCTTTTAAAACGAATGCAATGTTTGTAAAATGTATCATATAGAGGTCAAATACCTCACACTGTAATCATATGTTATTGTATTCGTCCTTATGGATTAGGACGGGTCGTCTCATGTGGCATCAAACTGTGACAACCGGGAAATTTCTGAACAAATTTGAACTTGATCTTTATATGTTTCCGACATGATAAGCAAAGTCTGTAATGTTGAAATCTCAAAAACTTTGAACTGTGTTCATATATTCATTTACCCTTCGACTACTCTCAACGATTCACGAACGAATATGTGTAAATAGATATGTATGAATATATACATATGTGTGAATATTAAATTGAGAAATATTAATAAAACATTAAACGATTTGGTTGATATGAAAACAGCTTATAAAATCTATTATATGACTTGAAAATGTTAACAAGGTATCAAAAGTATAACCTTATACTTATTCGTTTTAGATAAACATCTACGTAACAACGTGTTATGTGAAACATGTATATATATATATATATATATATATATATATATATATATATATATATATATATATATATATATATATATATATATATACAAAGTATATTGAACATATATATAAACGGTTTCGAATACAATTAATAGATATAGTAACACTTGTTTGTTATTAAACAAGTTAATACAAACTTATAAGGATTTAAAGTAAACATAAGTTCTAGTAATAGGTTATGTGATCTGAATATAATTAATTTTAGAAGAGTAAACTTTGTAATAGTTATTTGAATTATTTTTAAACGTACGAAAATATTTTCAGCCTAAAGAATTCTATTATTAAAATGTTTTATAATGTAATATGTATATAAAACCTAATTAAAGTTTTATGCTATAATGTACCTATAATTATGACAGAGATATAAAGCGTACTACGATATAGTTCGAAGGATTTGCACAGTTTACAATATGTCAAGAAGTAGATTATTAAGGTTATTATCATTATCTTTTATTATTATGAATTTTGGAAATTATATAAAATGATTTGAGTGTCACGTCTTCTTTAAAAAGAATATAACTTTATAAATATCTGGAACCACCTTTGACAAATTATTACCGAGCCATTTTAAAGGATAAAGGTTTTAACGTTATCTTAAAATTTAGAATCTTTCCAGAAACCTTTTGACAAATTATCCATGACAATGGTCCATGATTCAATAAAATATATATAAATATATCGAGAAATAAAAACGTGTTTTAAAACTTGTAAGGAGTTAAAAAAAAATAAACGTTGGCACATAAAGGAACTATATCAAATTAACTATTAAAGCGTAAACGTTATATTATATAATATTTTCTATTATGTAAACGATTTTAAATTACGCTTTGAAATATATTTAAGTTTTGAAAAACTAAATATTATATTATTAAATAAATATTTCAAAATGTACAAATATATATTTCTAAATATATATATATATATATATATATATATATATATATATATATATATATATATATATATTACAATGTAATAAACTATATTATTAATTTGATTATAAAACGTTTTGATTTTAAATAATATTATTAAATATATTTTAATAAACAACGAGAAGTTGATTTATAGAAGCAAATGACCAAAACATTCAAATGAATAAGTTACACTTTGAGTAAGATAGCTTTTAATTGATTTGAGTCTTGATATGTATAAAGGTACATTACACGAAACATAAAGTACCAGTTTTCTAAGCGTACGAAAATGCGTTCGAGAAACCGGAACCGGAACATAAGTCGAGTGACAACGTACGAGACATCGGAACAAAAATTACAAGTTAACTGTACTCGTGACTATAATATAATATATATATATAATTTTATATATATATATATATATATATAATTAATAAAAATCGTCGGCAGCAATAAGTTAAAACAATGTGAGCTGGACATTAGGGCCATGCGATCGCATGGCCATTGCCCTTTGAAACCATGCGATCGCATGGTAGGGTGGGGGAGGCCAACTCTTTATAAATCAACCGAAATCTGTTTTGTTGATTCATTAATTCACCTCGATCTCAATCTCTCTGATCTATATATATAATTATTATTATTATTATTATTATTAATCATATTATTGTTAGCAATATTAGTATTATTATTATTTATACATAAAATACTACGACGAGGTGCTGCTCACATATTTACAAAACGGGTTTTTCGAGTGGGATAGAACTAAGAAAATTATGGGTTATAGCTATGGAGGTTATGGGTATTGTCAGGGGTATGCTCGTGAGGTCAAACTAGTGTTTATCATCTCCGTTGCGTTTACGTACTTTCCTGCAATATTGATACGTGAGCTCTCATATCCAATCTTTTATATATCAATAGTGTATCCCTGACTAGTGCTCGAGTATATAGGATTATGCATGCTTGTATGTTTAATTTCGTCGTTAAATATTTTATGATAGATCATGAATTTAATACATATGCTACTAGGATAAGGTATATGATATGCATGTCGTTGGAAAGCTGACGAAAAATCAATTACTTTTCATTTAGGAATCGTGTGGTTTCGATGAACGGATTAAAAGATATAGTCAACTGAATTATTATTAATTTTAGTATTATTATTGTTAAAATGATTATTATTACTATCGTCGTTATTATCGTCGTTATTATTATTATCTAAAAATTATTATTATTATCATTATCAATATAAATATTATCATTAAAAATCGTTATTGTTATTATTAATACTATCGTGATTATAACTAAGTTGTTATTATTATTATTATTATTATTATTATTATTATTATTATTATTATTATTATTATTATTATTATTATTATTATCATCATCATCATTATAGTAATTATTAGTATTATCATCAGTATTATCATAATTATTATTTTTAGTATCATTATCGTTAAAACTAATATTAGTATCATCTAATTATCATGATTAATATTATTATCATTATTATGAATGCGATATAAACGAAAACTAAAAGTTATTAAACAAATTGATTAGAAAATAATGAGTATAAGCATCATGATGAAATTAAAATATTGTAAGATATTGATTTAGATAAAAATATCGTTTTCATTATTTTATTGTTATTATTATTAAAAGTATCATTAATATTAAAAATCTCATTTTTATTAAAAATTATCATTTTTAATAAGAATACTATTGTTAGTATAAAATATCATTACTATTATCAATTTAGTATTATTATTAGAAATTATCATTTTGAATAGAATTAGTATGTTTATAAAATATTATTATTATTACAGTTAATATTAAAAAGTATCATTATTATGAAGATTATCATGACTAAAATTATCATTTTATCATAATTAATATCATCATTAGTAAATATAAATATTGTTATTATTATTAGTAGAATAATAATTATTATTATTATTACAAAATAATACAATTTTTACTTATTATTATTATCAAATATTATTTTATCAAATAAATATGTGATACAAAGATATTTTTACCACATGTAATATAATTACATTAATATTACATATCACTATATTTTTATGATATTAAGTGAACTTTATAAATTTTATTATTTAAGATATATAAAAGTATATTTTTATCATATATAAATTTTAAACATAAATTTTTATTAGCAAATGACTTTTATTAATTACTCTAATAAAATCTGATAGATATATTTAAATGTATAAAATGACTATATCTATGTTATATAATTTTTGGAAGTTATTTTGAATTAGATGACTTTTGTTGACTTTTGCATATCAGTCTCGAGCATTAGGATTGTGATACACTATGACCTGACCTAAATTGTTAGACAGATATTGACCAACATATAAATATATATACTTAATATAGGTTCGTGAATCCGAGGTCAACCTAGCTCTTGTTCAATGCCGTCATATGTATTTTTACTACGAAATACAGTTTTGTGAGTTTCATTTGCTCCTTTTTTAAATGCTTTTGCAATGTATATTTTTGGGACTGAGAATACATGCGTTTTTATAAATGTTTGACAAAATAGACACAAGTAATCGAAACTACATTCTATGGTTGAATGATCGAAATCGAATATGCCCCTTTTAGCTTGGTAGCCTAAGAATTTGGGAGTTGGCCCCTAATTGACGCGAATCCTAAAGATAGATCTATTGGGCCCAACAAGTGTATCGACCCAACCCATATGCAATCGAAATATGAAAAATAAAAAAAAAAATATTTTTGTACAGCATAGTGGCGCGGCGCGCCACTGACCTGCACGGCGCGCCAAAACGGCCTGTCCAACTTTTCCTTTTTTGTGAAAAAGATCGCCCACTTCCCGACATATTTAGACGAAACGCTTTTAACAACATATTCCAATATGAAAAACTAACACGCTCCATTCATAAAATAAGTTTTACGAGGCAGGGCCCACATTGACCCAATTTACCCTTTAAGTATAAAATACAAGTTTCAACCCCACAATTTTAAACACAAAATAAGAGCCGAGCATGGCGATTGGGGATACGCTACCCAATCCTAATTAATCCAAAAGCAAGCCTTCTAAAGCAACTACGCGAGCCACTAGTTCCCACGCTTACCCGAGCCACCGCATCCAAGCAAATCTATAAAAAAAAATGTAAATAACGAGAGGGTAAGCTAACGCTTAGTGAGTGAAAACATACTACATACATATATATGCATAAAATGGACACGCCACATAATTAAATAAATACCGCATACCGGAGCATCCAAGCATAAAGGCAAGCTAATCTAAGCATACCGTACGATCACTAAGCAACAAGCTAAATATGCACCAACAACATAAGTTCACCAACGACGATGTAAACAACGCCAAGAAACTACACCCGGAGGGTTAGCTACATCACGACAATACAACAATATATATATATATATATATATATATATATATATATATATATATATATATATATATATATATATATATATATATATATATATATATATATATATATATATTTAAAACAATATATAAACGTCCGAGGTTAACTCCTAAACCAAATACCGAGACCGACAACCAAAACGCACAACCATGCCAATTGAACCTATACACAAGCCCATCAAAACCACCTATATGTGAAGTGAGCTCTATAACCGAGAACCACTTCACCCGACCCGCACCCATCCTACACATACATGTGCACATAGGATATTAACACTCACCTTGCCGCCTTGAAGAATGCTACCGAATAATCCGCAATCACCGATGGAATGTACCTATTACATTTATCACATAACAAGTAACACAATTAGGGTGGATATACAAATCAACCCAAATTGACAACTAGTGCAATTTCGGCCCAAATGCACTTCCAAGCACCAACCGCGCCCAAACTAACCAATAATCACTAACACAAGTGAGAATGGTCCTAATATGCCAATCAAACCCAATCATAGGTGTTAAACACCTATCTTGCCCAAAATGACACTTAAACCCTAATTTGACCCATAAGAAGTCAATATCACGCCATTAGCAAGTTTTGACACCAAAACATATTTAACTCGGTTCTATGCTTCAACTTAATCCATTTTAAGTTTATAAACCTTATTAAATCGGCAATTGAGTCATAATCATCAACAAACCTTAATTTTGACTCTAGTCAAAATTAGTCAACCACAAGAACCCTAATGGTTTCCAAAACATCAATAATCACTAATACTAGTGATTATACACCATTTACAAGTCTTAAACATGGTTAAATCATTAACCAACTCAAAACCGGTCAAATATCAAAATAGCAAGTTTTCATAAACCTTCTTCATCAACTATGTGAGTTTTACAACTAACTATCTCAAACCCTAACATTGAATCTCAAATCAAACAATGAAATTCGGAGTTTGAACTTACCAATACCGCTAAAATGATGCCGTTGACGAGATGAACAACTTTAATACTTGAGACTTGACCCGAATCAAACTTCTTCTTCTCCAAATGGAGCTTTCTCTCACTTAAAATGGGTTTCTCACTCTAGGGTTTGATGAGAAGGTTTGATGAGTGAAATGTGATCCAAAATGATCAATGGATCGGTTTTGATGACCCCAAACCGACCCCAAGTGAAAAGACCAAAGTACCCCTCATTTAAACACTTTAAAAATGCTGAAAATTGCATCAGACGCGATCGGAGCGCCGCTCCATAAGGTGGAGCACCGCTCCAACCTTCAGGTCAGTTTCCAGTAACTTGTTTTGGCCATAACTTTTTGACCGTAGCTCCGTTTTCGATGAATCAAATATCGTTGGAAACTTAATAAGATTTTCTTTCCAATGGTAAGGATTTGAAACATCAACACAAACTTTATTTGGGGTTGAAAAGATACGTACACACCTTGTCACTTCAGACAACGTCCAGTTTCCTTCGACGTTCGAGCAAGCAACACGTACGTGCTTCGTACACTTCATACACGCATCGTACACCATAAATACATTATGTACAATAAATATTTGGGTCTTACAACTCTCCCCCACTTAAACTCGATCACGTCCTCGTGATCTTTTCCACTTAACCAATCTGGACCTACTCAACGGTCCTCAATCATAAGTCCCAATCCGAACTTTCCTAGACAATTCTTCCCAATGAATCACCTTTAACAACTAAAATCGTCACCCGCGATTTATCAAAACCACAATCCGAGCACTAACCTGCTCAATTCCCCATAACGGGAAAAACTCAACCAATCTCGTACCGAGATATCAATTCCTTAGCGTACCTTTACCAAGGACAACGCTAAAAGCGACCAAGTCTCAACCTAAAGTCAACAATCCGAACGTTGAAGATCGAACCACATGAATCCTTACGGATTACACTTACCACTAAACATCCTTTGTAGTGCGCAATACAACCAATACGCCACTATCCTAACATCATAAGCAACGGCTAAAACCAAAAGCGCCCAAAATGACTATGGCAACGCTAATCCTAAGGTGTACAAAATCGACTATTGTCACACCCGTAACAACATGTGAGCGAAACACGGCTATCGCAATCACTAATCACACAACATGGTCCTCATGATCCCACCATCGGTGTATAAAACAACCGATAGATCACACCACATTGTCCTTACGACCCCACCATCAGTGTATAAAACAACTGATAGATCACTCAACACCGGATGAAGTCAGCGGACCCCGTCAACGGTCATGCTTCACCGATATATCACTACTCCCATGATGAAGTCAGCGGACCTCGAAGGTCATGCTCCACCAATCAACGATCCCATGATGAAGTCAGCGGACCCCGAAGGTCATGCTTCACCAATCAATGATCCCATGATGAAGTCAGCGGACCCCGAAGGTCATGCTTCACCAATCAACGATCTCATGATGAAGTCAGCGGGCCCTGAAAGTCATGCTTCACCAATCAACGATCTCATGATGAAGTCAGCGAACCCCGAAAGTCATGCTTCACCAATCAACGATCTCATGATGAAGTCAGCGGACCCCGAAAGTCATGCTTCACCAATCAACGATCTCATGATGAAGTCAGCGGACCCCGAAAGTCATGCTTCACCAATCAACGATCTCATGATGAAGTCAGCGGACCCCGAAAGTCATGCTTCACCAATCAACGATCTCATGATGAAGTCAGCGGACCCCGAAAGTCATGCTTCACCAATCAACGATCTCATGATGAAGTCAGCGGACCCCGAAAGTCATGCTTCACCAATCAACGATCTCATGATGAAGTCAGCGGACCCCGAAAGTCATGCTTCACCAATCAACGATCTCATGATGAAGTCAGCGGACCTCGAAAGTCATGCTTCACCAATCAAGGATCTCATGATGAAGTCAGCGGACCCCGAAGGTCATGCTTCATCAATCACATACACACTTTTGGCCTCAAACAACGAGTAGTGAAACATCGCGCTCTGCTACACTATAGTGAACCCTAACGGATACCACTAACTATCCACACAATCGAGCAAGAACCACCTATATCGAACATAGGCACAAAACAATAATTCTCTATAAGAGAATCCACCGCGCACATCCCTTAACCGAGGGATTCCACCTTGCTCGCCATACCCGTCCATTATTTCTCAACGAGATTTACCACATTACTACCTTGGTGATAATTCAAATCCAAAATCATAGGTACAATTTAACCGAAATTGTACTCTACCACAAATCGACCAAATCTAGGTCCCGACATAAATTTCGGATCTACCATAAGCATTGTCCGAAATCTCACACTAAAACCTCCTCGTGCGGGAGTGTAACTCCCCCACTTGGAATTACGTTCCATAACCGCATCTCGTACACCCGTACAATGCTACCAAAGGTAGACTTTACCAATAATTGGGTTCACACGGCCCATCACCATGTCTTGCTCCAACTTTGAGCATACCAAGGATCCTAACCTATCCTTAAACACTTCGAACGAAAAGTGTACCACAAATTACACGAACTATACACTCGCAATCATCCAATTGCTTTAGTTTTTCGAATTTCACCCGATCACTCATGAACCTAAGGGTTTCACTTCGGTACCCTAAGTACAATGTAACCGCAACACAATCAGAGTCGAACACCACGCTAGTAGGTATAAAAAGGCACCTAATGTTGCGTCAAGTAGACTACTTTACCAACATGCATCGAGATCAACACTCGATTTCAAGAGTTTCAATCCACCTGACGAACCTCATGGTTCATCAACTTCAATACGAAAGCGAACACGCGCTTAACGACCGAACACTAAAACCCATTTCCATGGTTTGGTATAAACATTTCCCAAATACTAAGGAATGCTTGGTTGCACTAAGTCTTACGCCCTTCGCCCGACAATCAAACGTCACCATAGGGTACTTCCATTAGGAACGTCACCCATATCAATAACATGCACAACACCATTGAGACATTAAGGGTCTCACTCAAACGAGCTTAACGACTCGATACCAACCAAAATGCTTAAGCACCCATGGATTCGCACCATAGGATCAAGGCACAACACACCACTTATACACTCTACTGAGAGCAAACCGGAACCATAAACGTAAACCACCCGCTTGCTACGAATTATCTCCAATGGAGAATAAAGTTTAGCTAAGACTTACGCACATACCGCATGTTATTACAAACGAACAATATAATTTCGTACTAAAGGTACCTGATGTAGCGCTGTTGGGCTTCCGTGTTCCACTACCCATCATGTATTCGTGCTCTAACCTCCTAACCCGATCGTCATGCGATTCGGAACACTATGACTTCTGGTGTCCCTCTATCTGGCAAATGAAACACCCGATTGAGCCTAAAGGTACCACCGTACAATCTTGTGCCAAATGACCCCGTTCCCCACACTTAAAGCACGTGAGCTTGTAACCCTTCTTACTCTTCTTCTTCACATTCCCGACGCCTTCAGGCGTACTTCGTGCCCTCTTACCATGAGCACCATGTAATCCTAACCTTGCAAGTACATCTTCATCATCGCTACCTCGAGGTTTGGGAAACCTCTTTTCAAACACTTCCTTTACAACTTTATTCACTTGGTCTCGGACCATTTCCGTCATTTGTCCTTCTACCAACTCCTTGGTTACTTCTCTAACTTTGCCGGTGAAAACCGAGACATATTGTTAAAATACGGCCTCAATCTTTAACGTTTACTCATCCTTCCCTTCGTGAATAGGCTCACTCGTTCCGCATCCATCTTCCGTTTTCATTCTAAGGGATGCAAACGATTAGATCACGAACGTATAGACCACACACACAACACCATTCCATCTTGCTAAACACTCGTCGTACATCACTTGTTAGACATGATTTGCACCCGTAATAAGGTTTGCAAGTCCTTTTTACGCATACACGCCGTATCAACTTGTTATTACAACGACCGCCACGCTTGATGTCATAAACAAACACAAAAAAATTCTACGCGACAACAACACACGCGAGAATTATTATCACAACACAATAATATATTAATAATATCCGCACTACTAATATAAACGTTAGTCCACTTACAAACAAGGCACTAACTATAACCCATTTCGACCCGTAATCCTACAAGTCCCGCAACAAATTAAGCACACTCAAAAGTCTAAGTCTAGTCACCTATCTTAAGTCGCCTAAATCCCTTACACCATGCTCTGATACCACTTGTAACGACCCAACCCATATGCAATCGAAATATGAAAAATAAAAAAAAAAATTGTACAGCATAGTGGCGCGGCGCGACACTGACCTGCGCGGCGCGCCAAAACTGCATGTCCAACTTTTCCTTTTTTGTGAAAAAGATCGCCCACAACCCGACTTATTTTGACGAAACGCTTTTAACAACATATTCCAATATGAAAAACTAACACGTTTCATTCATAAAATAAGTTTTACGAGGCGGGGCCCACATTGACCCAATTTACCCTTTAAGTGTAAAATACAAGTTTCGACCCCACAATTTTAAACACAAAATAAGAGCCGAGCATGGCGATTGGGGATACGCTACCTAATCCTAATTAATCCAAAAGCAAGCCTTCTAAAGCAACTACGCGAGCCACTAGTTCCTACGCTTACCCGAGCCACCGCATCCAAGCAAATCTAAAAAAAAATGTAAACAACGAGAGGGTAAGCTAACGATTAGTGAGTGAAAACATACTACATACATATATATGCATAAAATGGACACGCCACATAATTAAACAAATACCGCATACCGGAGCATCCAAGCATAAAGGCAAGCTAATCTAAGCATACCGTACGATCACTAAGCAACAAGCTAAATATGCACCAACAACATAAGTTCACCAACGACGATGTAAACAACGCCAAGAAACTACACCCGGAGGGTTAGCTACATCACGACAATACAACAATATATATATATATATATATATATATATATATATATATATATATATATATATATATATATATATATATATATATATATATATATATTTAAAACAATATATAAACGTCCGAGGTTAACTCCTAAACCAAATACCAAGACCGACAACCAAAACGCACAACCGTGCCAATTGAACCTATACACAAGCCCATCAAAACCACCTATATGTGAAGTCAGCTCTATAACCGAGAACCACTTCACCCGACCCGCACCCATCCTACACATACATGGGCACATAGGATATTAACACTCACCTTGTCGCCTTAAAGAATGCTACCGAATAATCCGCAATCACCGATGGAATGTACCTATTCCATTTATCACATAACAAGTAACACAATTAGGGTGAATATACAAATCAACCCAAATTGACAACTAGTGCAATTTCGACCCAAATGCACTTCCAAGCACCAACCGCGCCCAAACTAACCAATAATCACTAACACAAGTGAGAATGGTCCTAATATGCCAATCAAACCCAATCATAGGTGTTAAACACCTATCTTGCCCAAAATGACACTTAAACCCTAATTTGACCCATAAGAAGTCAATATCACGCCATTAGCAAGTTTTGACACCAAAACATATTTAACTCGGTTCTATGCTTCAACTTAATCCATTTTAAGTTTATAAACCTTATTAAATCGGCAATTGAGTCATAATCATCAACAAACCCTAATTTTGACTCTAGTCAAAATTAGTCAACCACAAGAACCTTAATGGTTTCCAAAACATCAATAATCACTAATACTAGTGATTATACACCATTTACAAGTCTTAAACATAGTTAAATCATTTACCAACCCAAAACCCGCCAAATATCAAAATAGCAAGTTTCCATAAACCCTCTTCATCAACTAAGTGGGTTTTACAACTAATTATCTCAAACCCTAACATTGAATCTCAAATCAAACAATGAAATTCGGAGTTTGAACTTACCAATACCGCTAAAATGATGCCGTTGACGAGATGAACAACTTTAATACTTGAGATTTGACCCGAATCAAACTTCTTCTTCTTCAAATGGAGCTTTCTCTCACTTAAAATGGGTTTCTCACTCTAGGGTTTGATGAGAGGGTTTGATGAGTGAAATGTGATCCAAAATGATCAATGGATCAGTTTTGATGACCCCAAACTGACCCTAAGTGAAAAGACCAAAGTACCCCTCATTTAAACACTTTAAAAATGCTGAAAATTGCATCAGACGCGATCGGAGCGCCGCTCCATAAGGTGGAGCGCCGCTCCAACCTTCAGGTCAGTTTCCTGTAACTTGTTTTGGCCATAACTTTTTGACCGTAGCTCCGTTTTCGATGAATCAAATATCGTTGGAAACGTAATAAGATTTTATTTCCAATGGTAAGGCTTTGAAACATCAACACAAACTTTATTTGGGGTTGAAAAGATACGTACACACCTTGTCACTTCAGACAACGTCCAGTTTCCTTCGCCGTTCGAGCAAGCAACACGTACGTACTTCGTACACTTCATACACGCATCGTACACCATAAATACATTATGTGAAATAAATATTTGGATCTTACAACAAGCCCCATCTATTGTTGCGGATGCATTAGTACTTCGAATTTATCATGTTCGAAGGATGTCCCGGAATGATGTGGATATTCTATATGCATCTTGTTAATATCGGTTACCAGGTGTTCACCATATGAATGATTTTTATCTCTATGCGGTGCGAAATGCCTGATATGAGTTGATGTTTATGAGAAATAGAAATGAAAATCTTGTGGTCTATTAAATTAATGAAAATGATTGTTTATGATAAACTAATGAACTCACCAACCTTTTGGTTGACACTTGAAAGCATGTTTATTCTCATGTATTAAAGAAATCTTCCGCTGTGCATTTGCTCATTTTAAAGATATTACTTGGAGTCATTCATGGCATATTTCAAAAGACGTTGCATTCAAGTCATTGAGTTCAATAAAGATTATTATTAAGTAAATGACAGATTAGGTCATTTATAGTGGATATTATGAAATGGTATGCATGCCTGTCAACTTTTGATGTAATGAAAGTTTGTCTTTTAAGAACGAATGTAATGTTTGTAAAATATATCATATAGAGGTCAAATACCTCGCAATGTAACCATATGTTATAGTATTCGTCCTTATAGATTAGGACGGGTCGTCTCAGGTGATCCATTTTGGAGTCACCTAGCTGCGAGATGGTTTGGGTACAAATTATGTCATAACCATGTATGTTTATGTAGATATGCTTATTGCATCATATGGAATATGATGCAATAATAAGTTGCTTGGTTAGTTGTATAAATTGTCCTTTTTCTTATTTAGTTGCTAATGTTGAATTGATATAATCTCTTAGAAGCGAATGCTTAATATATCTTATATGAAAATGTTCTAGCTAAACATACATGAATTGTGTAACACCCTGATTTTTTTGATTTTTTTTATATCACAGCGGAAGTGTATTTAATTACCAAATTAACCTTAGTTAACATTGTTTACAAACCAACTTTATACAACAACGGTGTTACATGAAAACATAATTAAATTAGAAAACATCAGAGTAAGCTCGTAATCAAACATGTCTTCAAATCCGTCCGTAGCACCCTTCTAATCAGCAGTACCAAAACCTGCAGTACCAAAACCTGCAGGGGTGGAAATGTGGGGGAAATTACCACAACTGCTAAGTGAATGGATATTATCTAACAGACCAAGCATAAGCAACTGAACATGCAAGGGTCACAATTATGCTAACGTCCTGAACTAGCATATAACAAATGAAAATATGAGGATCAGCGCCTTGTACGAGCACATAACTTAGTTGATCAGGCTATAGTCTACCGATAGTCTGCGTTACTGACTCCACTGCATAACAGTCCAAACGCAATACATGCGTCCTTCTATGCTCTACTGAACAATCAGTAACATCATGACCCGACCAGGCTACCACTGTCGACCTCACATCAACCCTACCTTTCCACCTCGGTGGGTTCCCAACCTTGCCGCCTCGGTTGGTTTCAAACTAACAGTGCGCACATAGGATCATAGATAATCAGTCATGCAATCGTCCTAACTAGCATGGCAATATCTAACTACACATGGTATTCATACTAGATATAAACATAAGTATAAAGAGTCTGAACAAGTAGCGTGTCAGCTACTTAATACTCTATCCGGGGATAGACTCACTCACTGAATACCAGCAACTAGCTCAGATAATCTATCACTGAGAGGCTTCCTTATCCTTATCACCTGAACATAAGGCAAATCAAGTTAGTTTCTGTCCGTTAACACTAAACAGCACAGTACAGTAATTCAGTCACAAAAAGTGCCGCTAAAAGTCCACCTAACACTTATGCATTTTCAGAATTTACATCCTGATCATCATAAGTCACACGGACAGCATAACAGCTAGGAAACATCTAAATTACACAATAATGCATCACTGATCTGCATCCGTACGGTTGCACGTGCATCCGTACGGTTGCAAGTCCATCTGTACGGTTGCATCATGCATCCGTACGTGTACACACACTGCCCGGTTGCACCAACACCACTGCATTCATACGGTTGCACATGCACCCGTACAGTTGCACCATGTACATGTGCGGTTGCAAGCTGCAATCGTACGGTTGTGTTCATCGAGCAGCAGCAGCAGAAACTGACGGGTTTCGAACCAAAATCACCCAAATCTCAATTTCTAAACGTTTTGACACCGAACGAAGCTTAGAAAATGTTTATAACAACTAAAAGGACATAAACTATAACATTGTACACCAAACCAACATCAAAATCAACCAATTTGACATCAAAACCCACTTGTCTAAAACCTAACTTGAAAACCCATTTAAACTCAGATTACAACACGAAAATGAATGATTCTTACCTTGTTATGACCACGAAATCAGTAACAACTGATTACACAACACAATTTAAACACAAAATCGAGATCTAAGAGATTAGGGTTTCAAGAGAGTGAAGGGTTAGGTATGGGGTATAATTTGGAAGCTTCAATAAAGTGATAGAAAGAAGCTGGTACTTGCTTATATATGTAGGTTAAACACAATACCCCATCACACACGGGTATTTACCAGCTGATAACTTTCGTACTTAATTTGACTGCCCTAACGGAGTCCAAATTAAATAAACGAACATGTTCTGTGACCCTTGTCACAAACTGGTCTTAACCAAATAATAAAATAACACTAAACATTTTATTAAAATAAAAGTATAAGTAACTACACAATTATGCCTAAGGGCAAAAATGTAAACTTACGTCTAGGCCCGATCTGAGGATGTTACAAATTCCTTGACTGTTGATAATATTGGTGCGGTAGAATAGTAGTTGACCTACAACCATAATAAATTCTTTTCATTTATTGTTTGTAAATAACAAATGTCAAAAGTGATTAATCGTAAGAAGTTAAATGAATGTGGAATGTGATACTTGACATGTGAGGGCAAGGGAAATAATTTCATTTGATGCAGAACAACTTAGTTTTAGAAAAGCATGTGAAAGGAGATTTTATGAGAAAGTTTACTTGATTGGAAAGATTGATTTGTTCTCTCGATCAAGTTAAGAGATGCATTTGAAAAATATAGATAAGGATTATGAAAGCAAGATAAGATGAAAAGCGGATATGAGATAATGATGTGTTACCTTATTTGTATGCATGATAATTTGTTATTTGATGTAAATGGTGATAGTTAAAATAGTTGTGTATAATGTGTAGCAAATTTTAAATTTCTTAAAAGTATAATATGTATAAGTTGTTAGTGGAAGGGTTGACATTTAATAATGTGTGACCAGTAGTTGAAACCTATTGTAAGTATGATGATAGAGAAGTCCACAATGAACAAGGTTGATGAATGGATTAATGAAGTTTTTGTTGTATTTGAAGTATGAAATATGTGAAATTGTTAAGAGTGTGGTTGTGTTTTAAGTGACGTATAAGTTGTACTAAATAAGTAAGTAGATATGTATAGACATATAATGTGTGAAATAGTACGTTGTTGATCTATACGTTACTTATCTATATGATCGGAATAATTATATGGTGTACTAAAATTAGTTTTAATTGAACCTGACAATATTTGATGATGTAGAACTGGATATATGAACTAGTATAATATGATGATGCATGGCTAACATAATCATATTGTACTAAGCAGGGCCGGTCCTGCCGTGAGCGAGTAAAAAAAAAAGGGCCCTTATATACATGGACGGTTCCGATAATTTAAGTACTTCGAACAAAGTGGAAAAAAAGGCTTTGGGTTCTAGCAAAGTATTAGGACATTATATGTACGTTCTCTCTTAAACTATTGTTTGAATCAACTGAAATACAGATTAATAATTGAAAATGCATAGGAAGGTTGTGTTGTGCCCTCAAAAGAAAAATGAAAAAAGGAAAAATTTGTTCCAATGAAAACCTCACAGGTAAGGTTGATGAACATAAAAAAAATATCATCAAGAGTAAACGTTGTATATTAGGAAAAAACATACTCTACAATTTAATTAAATGATGTCTACAGCAACTAGTCAGTCAATGTTCAAGTTTTTCATCCCACATCGGTGGATCAGTAAAAAACGATGCTCTATATAATCAAAGGCTTCTGCTTGTACCTCCAAAATAATAAAAGTGAGGCCCCATTTATATTCACTACAATTAAATTTTGTTTCCTCTTCTAAAAATGTTGGGCCTAGTAAAAAATGTTGGGCCTAGTAAGTTCGGCTTAGTAAGTTGTGTGGTAAGTATAAAAATGTTGGGCCCTAAAAAACATTAGCCCTGTACATATGTACACCTTCTACCCCTTTGGGCCGGCCCTGGTACTAAGGCATGTAGAAGGTTCGAGACCATTAAGTAAATGAAAATGAGAAAATAAATATATTATAACATAAAATGTTATGCTAAACAGAGTAGTTGTTATACTTGTGTTATACTTGGAAATTTGAGAATAAGAAAGAATTGGATAAGAATTAAACAGATGGACAATTAATAATTGTTATTGGAGAAAATGAATGAAAGACAAAATAATGCTTGCTTATCTAATTTTGTAAATTATGAACAATCTCTTGTATGTATACATACTCGAGATATGTTAAAGAGGAATGAGGATATAAAAGTGTTTTTGAATTCATAGTTGGTTAAGAAGAAAGTGATGTAGAGATCCCTAAGTATAAATAAAGGCTATATAAATAAAATACTATAATTAAGATGGTGAAATGTGAACACTAAAATATGTCTAATAAACCAAAATAATGAACTGTGAAAGGAATGACTTTAAAATGAGTTGATATACTAAGGCGATGTAAAGTAAATGATAATTATTAAAACGGGAGAGGATATGATAAAGTGTTTTATATAAATTTGAAGGTTTTAGTATTTAGTCTGTTCTATTAACTCTGCAGCTCTACAAGTAATCTGATGTGTTAATGAAAGAGGTTATAGTTATGGCCTTGAAGAAGTCAGGTTTTTACTTGAAACACTAAAATATGGAAGTTGTAAAATTGGTGGTAAAAGTTGAATAATAGTAAGGCGTACATGAGGTAGAATTGGTTGAGTCGAGTGTCGTATAATAGGTGATGATTTTGATGAGTGAACATAGTTGTATTACGCGGGTCACTGAGGCTCTATGCTTTTTGGGTGGCCTATTGTTGATTTACTTTACCTCGCCTCACCGCCTTAACAAGCCCTATGTTGGAAGCTTCGACGAGCCCAACACACCCACTATAGAGGACCTAGGTTTTACTCACTCACTACACCAACACTTTGACGTTGGTTAGCCTTTAATTTTATAAATCCTTAGTGCACGATAATGCTTAGGCGACAGTGTCGACCATATATTATTTAGGCGGTATAACCGACCATATATCACTTAGGCGGCAGAGCCGACCATATAATAGATACAACACAAGTGCACTAAGAACTTAAACACACACTGAGGCTTAACCGAGAAACTTAACAAAGAACACTTTTATTAATACAAAATACAATTACAATATTATTTACTTACAAGCTTTTCTTCTCTACTCACACTCTTCTCACTTCTTACTTCTTCTCTACTTCTCAACTCACTCTTTTCACAACTTCCTCACAACTCTCACACCTTCACACACAACAAATGAAATCTCCTCCCATATTTATACTACTTCATGGAACATTCTAGAACCTAGATATTTCCATGGATATATAAATATCTAGATATTTCTACAACCTACAAATATCTAGATTTTTCTTTTACATTTCAATTTCTAGATTTTTCTCTCATATTCTAATATCTAGATATTTTCTTATACATATTAATATCTAGATATTTTACCCATATACATATATTAATTCTATATTATTCTAAATTTGCATTGTATTTTAACACTCCCCCTCAATGCAAATTTTCTTCCAACGATGTCTTGCAGACCATTCCAAGTGCTTCTCTGAATTTTGTAAACTTCGGTTTACTTAGGCTCTTGGTGAATATATCTGCAACCTGTTCATTTGTCTTTGTTGGCATCATCTTGATCTCTCCTTCAAGGACCTTCTCGCGAACATAGTGATAGTGCACTTCTATATGTTTTGTTCTCGCATGAAAGACTGAATTTTCTGCTAGACGAATAGCTGATAGGTTATCGCAGAAAAGCTTTACTTGATAATCTGTTGATTGATGAAGATCTTCCATTAGTTGCTTCAACCACATAATTTCTTGTGTTGCTGATGCTGCCGATCGATATTCTGCTTCAGTGCTTGACAAGGATACTGTTGGTTGTCTCTTGCTGCACCATGATATTACTCCCGATCCAAGACTAAACATGTATCCAGTTGTTGACCGTCGTGTATCATAGTCTCCAGCGTAATCGGCGTCACAATATCCAGTTACATGACATTCTTTTGTTTTCTTGTATAAAATACCAAAGTTAATAGTGCCTTTGACATACCTTAAGATGCGTCGTACAACATCAAGGTGAGGCTTCTTCGGATTGCTCATGTATCGACTAACCACTCCAACTGCATAAGATATATCTGGCCGGCTTAGTGTGAGATAAATAAGACTTCCGACCATCTTTCGATACATGGTAACATCTTGAAGACTTTTTCCTTCATCTGCTCGTAGTTTTGTATTCGGATCCATCGGAGTTGAGATAGGTTTGCAATTAAGCATTCCGTACTTTTGTAAAAGATCTCGCGCATATTTCTGTTGTCCCAGAAATAATCCTTCTCTTTTCTGCTCTATTTTGAGTCCAAGAAAATGTTTGAGTTCTCCAAGCTCCTTCATATGAAATCTGATAGACAGATTCTCTCTTGTTCTTTGGATCTCCTCATAGTGATCTCCCGTGATGATTAAGTCATCCACATATACTAGCACTATGGCTAGTTTTCCTTGATCTTGTTTCACAAATAAACTAGAATCTGAAGGAGCAACTGTGAAATCACTTTGTACTAAGAACTCGCCAATCTTCCCGTACCAAGCTCTTGGAGCCTGCTTCAAGCCGTATAGTGCTTTCTTTAATTTGCAGACATGGTCAGGATGAGACTTGTTCTCAAAGCCTCTTGGTTGCTCCATATAAATTTCTTTGTCAAGTTCTCCATGTAAGAAAGCGTTCTTGACATCCATCTGCCACAGCTTCCAAGATTTGCTAGCGGCTAAAGCTAGTAGAGCTCGAATTGTTGTGATCTTCGCCACTGGACTAAACGTTTCTTCATAATCCAGCCCATATTGTTGAGAAAAACCTCTAGCAACAAGTTGAGCTTTATACCTTTCAATGGAGCCATCTGATCGAGTCTTCACCTTGTAAACCCATTTACAAGATATTGGTTTTACATCTTTTGGCTTTGGAACTAAACTCCATGTCTGGTTTTCTTTTAGTGCATTAATTTCTTCTTCCATCGCTTTCTGCCATTCTTGACTTTGTGCTGCTTCTTCATAAGTGGAAGGTTCAATAGGTATTGATTCATCCACATCAGCAGCATTGGCATACCTCGGATTAGGTTGCCTCGGCCTTGTTGATCTCCGTAATTCTTGCACATGCTCATCGGCATCCATTTGGCTTGGACGAACCTCTTTGAATGTAGATTGATGTACCCCATTTTTCCATGGACTCGTTTCCTTAGAGTACGATCCATCTCCTTCTTTAATTGGATCCGATATGTGCTCTTTATGTTCTTCTTTCTCTTTTGGAACTTCTTCTAATCCGTGAGATTCTGGAAGCTCTATCTTTTGAGGTGACCACCATGAAGAAGCTTCATCAAATACCACATTTCTTGAAGTATAACACTTTCCAGTATTTGGATCACAGCATCTCCATCCTTTTCTTGATTCATCATAACCTACAAAAATGCATCGAATTGCCTTCTTATCAAATTTGATTCGGAGATGATCTGGTACGAAGACGTAGCATACACATCCAAAAATCTTGAGATGGTTGACGGTTGGCTTGATCTTCCATAATCTTTCATATGGTGAAATATATCCCAACTTTGTTTGTGGGAGTCTGTTAATCACGTATGAAGCCGTCCTCATACATTCGGCCCAAAATTTTTCTGGTACATTCTTACCATGAAGCATACTTCGACAAGTTTCGGCAAGGTGACGATTCTTGCATTCAGCGACTCCATTCTGTTGTGGAGTATTGGGACAAGTTAATTGTCTTCTAATCTTGTGCTTCTCAAGATAGATATTGAACTCGATTGATAAATATTCTCCTCCATTATCTGTGCGTAAGCATCGAATCTTAGTATTGAGCTCACTTTCTACCTTGTTCCTGAACTCTTTAAACTTCAGAAAAGTCTCCGACTTCTCCTTCATGAAGTAAACCCACACATATCTTGAGAAGTCATCAATGAATGTTACCATATATTTCATACCTCCAAGTGATGTTTGTTTCACTGGGCTGAAGACATCTGAGTGTATGAGCTCTAGTGGTGTCTTGGACTGATGCTCTGACTCCTTGAATGGCAATTGGTGAGCTTTGCTAAATTGACATCCAACACAAATTGTATCTGTTCGGATATCAATTTGAGGAAGCTCATTTACTATGTGTTTCACCATCATCTCCTTTAACTTGTTGTAGCTCACATGCCCAAGACATTCATGCCAAAGATCAGCCGTCTCATTCTTTCGAGTCTTATCCACATATGCTGTTTCAGCAGATAGTACATAGACCGATTCTATTCTTCTTCCATGCATAACTGGATTGCCAACCACCTTTACTCTCTTGAATACGGACACGTCTTCTGGTCCAAAGAGCACATAACTTCCTTCTGCTGTCAATTGTGGTTCTGACAGTAAATTCTTCTTTAGGCCTGGGACAAGATACACCTTCTCGAGTTGGAGCTTTAGAGAGTCGCCTTCATTTGGAATTATTGTCTTTCCAATGTGAGAAATAGACAACCTTGAATTGTTGGCTGTCAACACGACTCTCTTTCCTTTGTAATCCTCCATTTCTTTCAGCTTCGTCCCATCATTGGTCATATGATTTGAGCACCCAGAATCGATGATCCAATCATCTTTGTAGTTTATTTTTGACTTTAAAGTTGTTGTAAGAGCTTGATCATCTATGTCAGCTTCAACAGAGAGTCCAGCTTCTACATCCCATGGTTCCTCATTAATGGTTGCTTCGAATGTGACCTCTTTCTTCTCATCTCTTGTGGCGGCCACATTTCCTTCGAAAGTTCGCCTTTTGGGGAATCTACAATCTCGAGCAAAATGACCCTTCTTGCCACAATTGAAGCATTCACCATTCTTTCTCTTATCATTTTCCCCGTATTGTTGGCGATGATATCTTCTTCCTTGTTGAGCTCCCCCTGAAGCATTGATTTTTGGTTTTAGATGACCTTTGCCTCCATATGTATGTCTTTCTTTCGTCACTTCTTGTCTTCGAGACATAGCTTTCTTCTTATTGGTGAAGAGTGCTTCTTCTTCGCCTTTTATGCTCACTTCATTCATCTGCTTGGCTAATGCCTCTTGGTTAGCCAATAAATTCTCCAATTCTATTAATGATGGTTGAGTAGGCCATTCTCTCACAGCGGCTATAAATCCATTATACTCGGACCTTAAGCCATGGATGATAATTCTCTTCATCCTTGCATCACTCACTTTCTCTTCAGGAGCAAGTTGAGATATCTCACGGCAAATAGATTTAACCTTGGTGAAATACTGAGAAATAGACAGACTTCCTTGTGAGATACCCGCGAGCTCATTTTCCAAGAGCTGGAGGCGTGCTTCATTCTTCTTTGAAAATAATTTTTCAATAGTTTCCCAAGCTGCCTTTGGTGTTTTCTCGTCACGGATGTGCTCCAATAGATCCTCCTCGATTGTAGTCTTCAATATAAATAAAGCCTTCCCGGCCTTGATGTTCCATTTTCTCAAGGCTTCGGCATTTTCTTTCGGTGGAGGCGTAGTGTCACTACCAGCAACTATTTCCCATAAATCCTGTCCTTGTAGGTAGGATTCTATGCAAGTCCGCCAATAACCATAGTTGTGGTTATTGAGACTCTTGATTCCACTGCTCGTACTTGCAAGATCTGCCATCATGACGTCCAACGTCCAATAAGCTTGGTCCCAGACCAATGAGCTTTCACAGTTCCTAACTGTGCTCTGACAGAATCTCCCTTATGGCCTTGGTGTTAACAAGACGATGTAAACGTCCAACGTTTACCGATGAGTACCTCCACTAGCAATGGTCCCGAACGACCCGCTCTGATACCAATTGTTGGAAGCTTCGACGAGCCCAACACACCCACTATAGAGGACCTAGGTTTTACTCACTCACTACACCAACACTTTGACGTTGGTTAGCCTTTAATTTTATAAATCCTTAGTGCACGATAATGCTTAGGCGACAGTGTCGACCATATATCATTTAGGCGGTATAACCGACCATATATCACTTAGGCGGCAGAGCCGACCATATAATAGATACAACACAAGTGCACTAAGAACTTAAACACACACTGAGGCTTAACCGGGAAACTTAACAAAGAACACTTTTATTAATACAAAATACAATTACAATATTATTTACTTACAAGCTTTTCTTCTCTACTCACGCTCTTCTCACTTCTTACTTCTTCTCTACTTCTCAACTCACTCTTTTCACAACTTCCTCACAACTCTCACACCTTCACACACAACAAATGAAATCTCCTCCCATATTTATACTACTCCATGGAACATTCTAGAACCTAGATATTTCCATGGATATATAAATATCTAGATATTTCTACAACCTACAAATATCTAGATTTTTCTTTTACATTTCAATTTCTAGATTTTTCCCTCATATTCTAATATCTAGATATTTTCTTATACATATTAATATCTAGATATTTTACCCATATACATATACTAATTCCATATTATTCTAAATTTGCATTGTATTTTAACACCCTACGATGGGAAAACTACCACGTTAGGTTTGGAGAGAGATTGGACCGGTTAAATCCCATATCTTCCGGAACAAAGGAAATGAAACGGGATTTTTGGTTGTAAATCATTGTGAGGTTTCCTACCCACTGGCTAGTGGCTATCCATACAAGACTCAAGTAGGCGGGTCGAGGTCCTAAATCTATAG
Organism: Rutidosis leptorrhynchoides; assembly: GCF_046630445.1. Taxonomy (NCBI): domain Eukaryota; kingdom Viridiplantae; phylum Streptophyta; class Magnoliopsida; order Asterales; family Asteraceae; genus Rutidosis; species Rutidosis leptorrhynchoides. Next base: position 337,530,713 of record NC_092339.1, on the reverse strand, counting down.
TGTAATTCCCTGTGAGTAACAAAATGAATCAGAACTAGGACCAATCTGAGATTTAACAGCAGACACTATTTAGCTCTACATTAGTAGAAGTAAGCGGGCCAGATGGAAGGTTGCTTATATGTTCAGGATCGAAAATATATCTTCTTTGGCACTAGGAAAGAGCTTCAGTGCAAGCGACGGGTAGCGCTTGCCATATGACGGGGATTGAATGGCCTGGGAAACTGGTAGGGCGATAATGGATAAGCACGAGGGATGAGAGGGCAAATTGGGCATAGACAACATGAGACGATGAAAACCCGGGAAAAAAAAACAAGTAGATGAAAATCGTAGTGAATTATATAATCTAAGATTCAGATGCCTAAGGCGTCCATTATGGTAGAGACTAATCGATAATTAATTTCAACGAATAAAAGTAAAATAATAGTGATTTTAGAGTTTGTTGGGCTGTATACAATAAGATGGGATTAAAATACGTGTGATAAGCAGGGTTATAGAATTGTTGTATTCAGAGTAAATAAAATATGCTAATGAAGAGAGCATGTAGAAGTAATAGGCAATGATGACAGTTATAATGCACTATTATAATGCACTATGTTACATTAAAATAGTTAGATTATTTAGCAAGATAGAAGTTATATGACAACTAATTTAATCAATAGAAGTGAAATATCATATACTAAAAGTGAGGATTGATGTACGTTTATAATTATATATGTATGTAGATAACGGGATGAAAAAGGGTGGTCCGAATAAACAAAGTAGAAATGTTATTTAATTTGAAGTTTATAAATTAAGAGCTATTAAATAAACTAATTTCTACAATGGGGGAGAACAAAGGTTGTAATCGTTATGAAGTTATATCGTGGGCAAAGGTCACAAGTAAGTAAAAGCAGATCAAAATGACAAAAGAAACAAAAGAAGGAAATGTAATGATTAAGATGTTGTATGAAAGAAAGGGAAAATGAGTGTGACTATTGAGTAAAACGTAATGATTATTAGTCGTATATATCTATATGAGTCCTAGATTCCGTATATATCTATATTTTTTTGAAAAGCAAAAGTTATTGTTATTAATGGAATATCAAATTACAAGGCCCTATACACATCTATACAATTATGAAAAGGAGATACAATTTGTTGGAATCTATATTATCGAGGGTAGCCGACGAAGACCATTAAAACTAAAGAGGGAATAAGAACTTGAAAATTTAAGTCGGGAAAGAGAGGAAAACAGTGACGATCAAGCGTCAACAACACAAACTAACCCGATTAATCAAACCCTCGATAGAAGAAATAGAATTCGTGCGCTACACAAGTGTATGGAAGAGTGTGTTAGCCGATCCCAACTCGGTGTGGAGGTTCCGCAACGAAGAAGGAATGATTGATGAGCCATTGATGCCACTCGATTGTTTTCTTTTTACGCGATCTTGTGGATATCCAACTATAACTTTGTGTTTGTATTTCGGAGAGAATCGAAACGGGGGACCAAACCTTTTTAGAGAATACTTTTAAGTTTATATATTTCCAGATTATGTAACATGTAATCCATTTGGCTGCTTGCCATAGTGAAGACCCGAAGTTGTTGCGAGCGAAGGATTGGTTATTGATGATGGCATCGTTAAGATTGGAGATTAGTGTGTTATCTTGGGCCCACCAATCGAGTACTAGTTTCCATATGAGGGACGATTTGGGGCAAAATTCGAGAATGTGCTCAGTGGTTTCTATGTCTATATCACATAAGGGGCACAGAATGGAGTCGAGATCAATGCCACGTTTGTCTAATTCGAATCTAACCGGTATCTTTTTTTGAATGGCTCTCCATATGAAAATGTAGACTTTTTGAGGCAAGAATTTGTTACGAGGAATCGACGTGCTAAGAGCGTTACCACCAAGCTTTAAAGTGTTTATCAATGTTGATAGTGCTCCAAATGAACATATATTTAGGCATAATATCCTTCCAATATGTAAAGCTTTTAGTTGTAATTGTTCTATTTTTATGTAATATTCGTTTAAATAAATAAGTGCGAAGACAAAAGAAGAAAACGACGATTTGAAGACGCAAATGACCAAAAAGCTAAAAAGTACAAAGTACAATCCAAGTGGTTAAATTTATTGATGAGAAACGTCTCAAAATTACAAGAGTACGAGTCGTAAAACGCAAAGTACAAGATATTAAATTATACGAAAGGACGTTCGAAAAACCGGAACAGGGACCTGAGCCAACTATCAACGCGCGACGCTACGGATCTAAAATTACAAGTCAACTATGCACAAGAATATAATATAATATTTAAATAATTATATAAATTATTTCTATATTATATATTATATTAAATAACGTCGACAAACTAGCAAACAAAAAATATGTGAGCTGGATCTGACGGCCATGCGATCGCATGAGAAATAGGCATAAAACCTATGCGAGTGCATGAGCCCATGCGAGTGCATGAGCCCATGCGAGTGCATGAGTTTTGCACTAAAATCTCATGCGATCGCATGAGTTACTGTAGCAGGCCACATCCTATAAATTTGCCAGTTTTCTGTGAGTTTGAGGACACTTTTTTTCAATCTTTCTCTCTATGTAATTAATATATATTTATAATTTTAATTTTAATTATAATTAAGATTAATAATAAATTATGGTTTAGTTGGGTTAATGTAAGAAAAGTTTTACGGGTTTTAAAGTCGGAACTCTGTCCGTGCAACGCTACGCGATTAATCACCACTGTAAGCTATGTTCTTCCTTTTTAAATTAATGTCTCGTAACTAAGTTATTATTATGCTTATTTGAGCCAAAGTAATCATGATGTTAGACTAAATATTAAGACGGAGTTATTAGATTTTGTACCATAATTAAGGTTTGGACAAAAGACCGACACTTGTGGACATTGGACTATGACTATTAATAGATAAGGGGTATTGTCTAATTGAGCGACAACTCATTGGAACCTGTCGAACGTATCTTCAAATTAGTTAATCTAATAATTATTAAAATGATTATGTATGCCCTATTTAGTGACGTTTATACGACATCTTTTACGATCATTTAATTAATTATTCGGGTTGGGTAATTGATTATTCATTCTGATCAAGTGGGTAAATTAATATTCATATCTCATTAAAACAGGGGTGGATTACATACAAGGATAATTGGTGTAATTTTTAACAAAGTATTAAAACCTTGGATTACGCGCAGTCGATAACCTGGTGTAATTATTAACAAAGTATTAAAACTTTGTTACAGTTCGAATCCCTAATTAGTTGGAATATTTGACTTCGGGAATAAGGTTAATTTGACGAGCATTTTATAATTATGACCAATGGACTATTATGGACAAAAACCAAATAGGTATCAAATAATCCAGGGCAAAGGACAATTAACCCGGGTAATAAATTAAAATCAACACGTCGAACATCATGATTACGGAAGTTTAAATAAGCATAATACTTTTATTTCATATTTCATCGTACCTTTATTTACTGTCATTTTAATTACTGCAATTTACTTTATCGCAATTTAAATTCTGTCATTTATATTATCGTCATTTATCTTTACGCTATTTAAAATCGACAAACCGGTCATTAAACGGTAAAAACCCCTTTTTATAATAATAATAATATTATTTATATATATATTTATATAGTTTTAAAAATATAGCGTTAAACTTGGCTAGTTCCCTATGGATGAACCGGACTTACTAAAAACTACACTACTTTACGATTAGGTACACTGTCTATAGTGTTGTAGCAAGGTTTAAGTATATCCACTCTATAAATAAATAAATAACTTATGTAAAATTGTATCGTATTTAATAGTATTTAGCAATAAAAATATAACTATTTTGTACCCCTTCGCTTTAACATCAAGTTTTTGGCGCCACTGTCGGGGAACGCCGAAGCAAAACGCTATATAAAAAAAAGATTTTTATTAAGCTTTAATTCATTTTTATAAAAATACGTTTTATATAATATAATAAAAATATAAAAGAAAAGGAAAAATATATATCTATATTGTTAAGTTTAGTTAAATTTGAAAAGTTTATATTTCTTTTTATTGTGAAAAGTTATAAAAACTAATAAGTAAATTTTTCTTATTTATAAGTTTTATATAAATATTTTACAAAAATTAAAAACAGAAAAAAAAAGTAAAATGCAAAAAATTTAAAACTGAAACGGGCCGATCACTGTTGCAGCCCAAAACCTTCGGCCTGGTATTCGAGTCCATGCGGTCGCATGGTCAGACCAAAGAATTCTCATGCGGTCGCATGAGGTGAAAAGACAGCTCTGAATACCTTAGACGTACGGATTAGGGTTAGGATTTATTAATTATTATTATTAATTAATTATTAATTAGGTTTTACTTATTTAATTAAATTTTAATTCTAGCTATAATATTTAATTTGTAATATTTAGTTTAAATTAGTGTTATTAATTATAAATTGATACTTTTATAAAATAAATAATATAAAAATAATATTTTTATAAAATTGTATTTTTATAACTTTAAACTTATTTTATATTTGTATTTTTTAGTTAAAGCGTAATTGTATATTTATCGTTCGTAATTAGTTTTAAACTTAGTATTTGCCGTAGTTAATTTATATTTCTAGATTTTTAGGCTTTTCCGTAAAATCTCTTAAGTCCTTTTTCTTTAGATTAAGATCTAGGCACTTTAGAATTCTACGACGTCACTTATCGCTCTAATTTTAAATAGATTTTAGTGCATTTTAAGTTATTGCCGTTTTGGATATAGATTTTCTTTTAAGCTTTAATACCTTTAGACGCAACTTTTAATATTTAGTTTTTAGACTTCTAAGTTTCGACGCTTTATTTTCTTATTTTTATTTTTCGACTGTTTGTTTTTCGACATTTGTTTTTCGATTTTTATTTTTCGACGTTTTTCGACGCAATCTTTTTCTTTCTCATTTCTACGCTCTAGTTTTAGGACATAGAATTTTCTATTTCTTCTCTAAAATTTCAAAACTAAAAATTATTTTAAGCGGTTAAATTGATAGACACCCAAAATTTTCTGGTTCGTAGTAATAGTTGGATTTGTTAGTGGCGAGTTGTGGGCTTCCGATTTAAAGGGTCCTGGCTACCTGCTGCATCTATTGGCTATTCGAAATGTGGGCAAAATCAGAAAAGTCTATTAATTTGATAACTTAATTAATTTGTATCTTTTATAACTAATAGGATATTCTGTGAATGCACCGAGCAAAACGTTCACCACCTTTCATACGTTCACCACCTGTAACTCGATCAAGACATCTAGCCAACATTGTCGCTGTTGATTTTTCTCTAGAAACATCATCTAGTAATCCAAGTACTCCAACTCAAAATCCTGATAATCCATTTTTTTAAACCCGAATTCAAAATTGAAAACCCAGAGAATATTCAAGGACAATTCCAAGATCCTGAACCACTAATCATTCCTCCTGAACCACAAACCATTAAATCAGAATCCTCTAGTGATTCAGATTCAAAAAATTCAATTATGGATGTAACGGAACCTCTAAGTATGAAAGACCGAATGAGAGCCACATGCACAGGCCAAGGTCACGCCATTATTAAGCCAGACATTAATGCACCAGATTATGAAATCAAGGGACAAATCCTACACATGGTAACTAATCAATGCCAATATAGTGGTACGCCAAAAGAAGATCCAAACGAACATCTTCGAACCTTTAATAGGATCTGTACTCTATTTAAAATCCTAGAAGTGGAGGATGAACAGATCTATCTCATGTTATTTCCCTGGACTTTAAAGGGAGAAGCCAAAGATTGGTTAGAATCATTACTTGAAGGGGCGATTGATACATGGGATGTTTTAGTTGAAAAATTTCTTAAACAATTCTTTCCGGCATCTAAAGCCGTGAGACTTCAAGGAGAAATTGTTACGTTCACGCAAAAGCCAAATGAATCATTATATGAGGCGTGGACAAGATTTGGAAAGTTGTTGAGAGGATGTCCGCAACATGATTTAGACACTTATCAAATAGTACAATATTCTACCAAGGATGCGACATTGCTACATGAAAAGACATCGACATAACAGCTGGTGGTTCCATTATGAAGAAAACTGCAACTGAAGCCTACAAAATTATTGATAACACAGCATCCCACTCACATGAGTGGCACCAGGAAAAAGATATCTTTCGATCATCTAAAGCGGCTAGAGCCGATTCTAGCCATGACTTTGATTCTGTTTCCGCAAAAATAGATGCTTTCGAAAGACGAATGGAAAAGATGAATAAAGATATTCACGCAATACGAATCAGTTGTGAGCAATGCGGTGGACCACACTTAATGAAAGATTGTCACATTGAGCAAACGATGGAACAACGTGAGAATGTTTCCTACATGAACCAAAGGCAGGGAAATAATTATCAAAATAATTATCAACCGCCAAGGCCAAACTTCAATCGAAATCAAAACATTCTTTACAATCCAAATGGACCTAATAATAACTCGTACAACCAACAAGGTCCGAATAACCAACCAACTCAAAACAACACTTTCAATTAACAAAAATCTGGCTAGTATAAACCACCACAACAAACCGAAGAGAAAAAGTCAAATCTAGAAGAAATGATGGCAAAACTAATGGAATCTCAAACACAATTTATTACATCTCAAACCAAAATAAATGAGAGATTTGATCAATCATTAAGAACTCAACAAGCTTCCATTTTAAATCTAGAAAAACACGTAGGTACTCTTGCTAGCATGATGAGTGAGAGGGAATAAGAAAAGCTACCGAGTAATACTGAAGTAAATCCTCGGAATGAGAATGTTAATATGGTGTCAACAAATTCTGAAAAACTAGCTCCAGAAGGTGGGAAGGTTTTAGATGTGAGTAACAATGAAGAAGTTACAACACCACCACCAACCGAGTATGTAAAGCCAGTGGTGGCACCATACAGACCACCCATCCCGTTTTCAAGAAAAGGAGTTGAGTATGAGCAAGTGATAGGTAATAAAATTTGTGATACCTCTGGAAAGAAGAAGAAGAATAAGAAAGTACAAGAAACAAAAACCGTAAAGATAAACCCGGTGAAGACAGTTCCACCAAAACTTCCACCCAGGGTGGGTGATCCGGGTGAATTTATTGTTCCTTGTCTACTTAGTGATTGTATCATGTATGATGCACTAGCAGATTTAGGTGCGAGTGTGAGTGTTATGCCTCTTTCATTATATAAGAGATTAGGAGTAGGTGAGTTAAGTCCAACAGAGATGAGTGTCCGACTCTTTGATCAAACCATTAGGCACCCAGTTGGAATTACTGACAATCTACCCGTTCAAGTAGGTAATTTAACCTTTCTAGTCGAATTTATTGTCATTGACATAGAAGAGGACCCAAACATTCCTCTAATTTTAGGTCGACCATTCTTAGCGTCCACCGGGGCGTTATTTAATGTAAGAGAGGGTAGAATGACACTTAGTGATGATGAAAAATCGATCACCTTTGTGAGTCGAAAGTCTAAATCTCCACCAACCAAAACCGTTGAACCAATTGGTAAGAACCATGTTGTTTTACCAACTCCAACGGTAATGCTTAACAATAATAAAACGCCTAAGTGTGGGGAAGATGAAGTAACACCTAATGATGACTTGATAAAAAAGAACCTCGTTGTTGATACGAAATTAAATGAATCCGTTATTAACAGTTCAATGAAGAAACTTATAAAACGGATTCGCGATGCTAGAATCAAGGGGAACTTTAAGTTATGTAACCGATTAGTATCTAATCTATCGCCTAAAGAAAAGGCAAAACTAGTTGAATTTGTGGATATTACACAGGAATCCGACCAATGGCTTAAAGCAAAAGTCACAGATATGCAAGTTGATTATGGTCCAAGAGAAATTGACAATAAAGTTAACCACAATTTCGACACCACGGCTACCTAAGTGTGGGGAGATTCAAATGTTCTAAGAAATAATGATGTCTAGGGTGTGTTGTTCTGTTCTCGTGTAGTTCCGAGAATGGAATTCGATTGGTCTTTTCCACTAGCAGACACTAAAGAACTGGTTTTCTCCCCCCATTCTGAAATTTTTTTTTGTTTTGTAGGTTTTGTATGAAATTAATACGCTTTTTAAAAATTAAATTTTTTTGTGTGAATTTAAAAACATAAATTTACTTTATTTCATTAAGTTTAAAAAAATGATTTCTAAAATTCTTCGTAAGTTGAAGACTAGGTCATGGAACCGAAATTGTTTTACCCGAGGGCGGGGCGAAAAATTTTGTTATCATTATTTTTAATTTTATCGATCTAAAGTATACCAAAAAAAAAAATTTAAAAATCCAAAAATCTTTGCTTTTAAAACAATCGCTTTAAAAATGACAAATTTTAAATTTTGTCGAGGGACGGACTAGGTAAACACACCGAAACTACCTAAAGTAAAAGGAAACAAAAATTTTAAAAAATTATTCATTTAAATTGTTTTAATAAATAAAGGTTTTATAATATATATATATATATATATATATATATATATATATATATATATATATATATATATATATATATATATATATATATATATATATATATATGTGTGTGTATGTGTGTGTGTGTGTTTATAGTTTATCTTATGTACAAAACAGGGTAAAACAACGCATTTTCAAAGACTGACATTAAAGTTCAGCAAAAGCTACTAATTTTAACGACAAGACGTAAAATATCAAATGTGATATAAAACAATATGTTTGCAAACTCGGTATTTTTAATCATTTTTCTACACAAATCACCCTCTTGAATTTAAAATTTTACTGATTTCTTGCAAATGAGGGCATTGCATGATCTCAAGTGTGGGGAAGGGTTATAAATTCTCTCGGGTTTACACTTAGTTTAATTGCCAAATTTTGTGAAAATTTGAAAAATTTTCAACTAAATGAATTCAAAATCATGTTTATACATATTTATGAACGATAAAACTAGGTTATAATACCGAAATTATTGTTACCTCGGAGAGAACATAAATGGAGAAACAACCCAAAACGTTAGAATTCATTTAAAATGGAATAGAGGAGAATAAAAAGGCAAAAAAAAGAATAAATAAAAGCTAAGTGTGGGAAGAATTTACCAAGTTCTTTAAAAACACATATCACATATTTGGTACAGATTATTGCAGGTACTTTTGCTTTGGACTAAACTAATTAGTTTTACCCGATTTATTGTAATACCTTTGAAAGAATAGATGGATCTACACGATGAATCAATTCCATCATTAAAAGGAAGTAAAGTCTTCCAAAAAAGATACGCGCTTCTTGATTTAGGTCAGGAAGTTGTCGTCCAGACCAGCTGTAGGTTGACGAAAAATCTAGAAATGTCATCTCTAAAATCCGCAGGAAATCCACGGACTTCAACATCAAACAGGGTCGCAAGTGGTCAGACTTATCCTAACCATGAGAGGATCTGTCTCGTAAAATGGGGAGGGCGCCGTGCAAATTAGCTTGATAAGACTAATGAATCAGACCCCCAGAAAGGATAATCTCCTTAAAGATCAAAAATCAGCTTTTAAGCCTGATATTACTCAATCCTTGAGATTGACTTTAAAGATTGAGAATTACAAACTCGTGGAATTCAATGATATCTAAACTCGAGCTTGAACGAGAAAATATTTTGATCAAATTAAAATCGATTTGTTTTCTGAAAACCTATTTTCAATGCGTTCATTACCATTGAACGTAAAATCCTAAGAATTCACCTGGAATTCATTAGGTCACCTGAACTAATTCGAGTGCCAACCGTAAGAACAGTGGTTGCATAGCATGGTCGAAGACAGGACCTTGTGCCAGACCAAAAAATTATAGGGTGATCTTTACTATTGCTCCTACAAAGGATAGTAACTGCATCCGACACGTTGTGGACCATGAACATCTGCATGTCATTAGATATTGCCTTAACAGTTACTTCTTCAACGCTTTCCTTTACAACCGGATGGTAGTTTACCGAAAGGTAATATACGGGATGAAAAAGGGTGGTCCGAATAAACAAAGTAGAAATGTTATTTAATTGGAAGTTTATAAATTAAGAGCTATTAAATAAACTAATTTCTACAATGGGGGAGAACAAAGGTTGTAACCGTTATGAAGTTATATCGTGGGCAAAGGTCACAAGTAAGTAAAAGCAGATCAAAATGACAAAAGATTAGTAAATTAGTAGTTGCTTCTAAGAAAGTAAAATGTTTTTGAGATTTCTTTTGTTGAAACAAAAGAAGGAAATGTAATGATTAAGATGTTGTATGAAAGAAAGGGAAAATGAGTGTGACTATTGAGTAAAACGGAATGATTATTAGTCGTATATATCTATATGAGTCCTAGATTCCGTATATATCTATATTTTTTTGAAAAGCAAAATTTATTGTTATTAATGGAATATCAAATTACAAGGCCCTATACACATCTATACAATTATGAAAAGGAGATACAATTTGTTGGAATCTATATTATCGAGGGTAGCCGACGAAGACCATTAAAACTAAAGAGGGAATAAAAACTTAAAAATTTAAGCCGGGAAAGAGAGGAAAACAGTGACGATCAAGCGTCAACAACACAAACTAACCCGATTAATCAAACCCTCGATAAAAGAAATAGAATTCGTGCGCTACACAAGTGTATGGAAGAGTGTGTTAGCCGATCCCAATTCGGTGTGGAGATTCCGCAACGAAGAAGGAAGGATTGATGAGGCATTGATGCCACTCGATTGTTTTCTTTTTACGCGATCTTTTGGATATCCAACTATAACTTTGTGTTTGTATTTCGGAGAGAATCGAAGCAGGGGACCAAACCTTTTTAGAGAATACTTTTAAGTTTCTATGTTTTCAAATTATGTAACATGTAATCCATTTGGCTGCTTGCCATAGTGTAGACCCGAAGTTGTTGCGAGCGAAGGATTGGTTATTGATGATGGCATCGTTAAGATTGGAGATTAGTGTGTTATCTTGGGCCCACCAATCGAGTACTAGTTTCCATATGAGGGACGATTTGGGGCAAAATTCGAGAATGTGCTCGGTGGTTTCTATGTCTATATCAAATAAGGGGCACAGAATGGAGTCGAGATCAATGCCCCGTTTGTCTAATTCGAATCTAACCGGTATCTTTTTTTGAATGGCTCTCCATATGAAAATGTAGACTTTTTGAGGCAAGAATTTGTTACGAGGAATCGACGTGCTAAGAGCGTTACCACCAAGCTTTAAAGTGTTTATCAAATGTTAATAGTGCTCCAAATGAACATATATTTAGGCATAATATCCTTCCAATATGTAAAGCTTTTAGTTGTAATTGTTCTATTTTTATGTAATATTCGTTTAAATAAATAAGTGCGAAGACAAAAGAAGAAAACGACGATTTGAAGACACAAATAACCAAAAAGCTAAAAAGTACAAAGTACAATCCAAGTGGTTAAATTTATTGATGAGAAACGACTCAAAATTACAAGAGTACGAGTCGCAAAACGCAAAGTACAAGATATTAAATTATATGAAAGGACGTTCGAAAAACCGGAACCGGGACCTGAGCCAACTATCAACGCGCGACGCAACGGAGCTAAAATTACAAGTTAACTATGCACAAGAATATAATATAATATTTAAATAATTATATAAATTATTTATATATTATATATTATATTAAATAATGTCGACAAACTAGCAAACAAAAAATATGTGAGCTGGATCTGACGGCCATGCGATCGCATGAGAAATAGGCATAAAACCCATGCGAGTGCATGAGCCCATCCGAGTGCATGAGTTTTGCACTAAAATCTCATGCGATCGCATGAGTTACTATAGCAGGCCACATCCTATAAATTCGCCAGTTTTCTGTGAGGTTGAGGACACTTTTTTTCAACTTTCTCTCTATGTAATTAATATATATTTATATTTATAATTTTAATTATAATTAAGATTAATAATAAATTATGGTTTAGTTGGGTTAATGTAAGAAATGTTTTACGGGTTTTAAAGTCGGAACTCTGTCCGTGCAACCCTACGCGATTAATCACCACTGTAAGCTATGTTCTTCCTTTTTAAATTAATGTCTCGTAACTAAGTTATTATTATGCTTATTTGAGCCAAAGTAATCATGATGTTAGACTAAATATTAAGACGGGGTTATTAGATTTTGTACCATAATTATGGTTTGGACAAAAAACCGACACTTGTGGACATTGGACTATGACTATTAATAGATAAGGGGTATTGTCTAATTGAGCGACAACTCATTGGAACCTGTCGAACCTATCTTCAAATTAGTTAATCTAATAATTATTAAAATGATTATGTATGTCCTATTTAGTGACGTTTATACGACATCTTTTATGATCATTTAATTAATTATTCGGGTTGGGTAATTGATTATTCATTCTGATCAAGTGGGTAAATTAATATTCATATCTCATTAAAACAGGGATGGATTACATACAAGGATAATTGATGTAATTGTTAACAAAGTATTAAAACCTTGGATTACGCGCAGTCGATAACCTGGTGTAATTATTAACAAAGTATTAAAACCTTGTTACAGTTCGAATCCCTAATTAGTTGGAATATTTGACTTCGGGAATAAGGTTAATTTGACGAGCATTTTATAATTATGACCAATGGACTATTATGGACAAAAACCAAATAGGTATCAAATAATCCAGGACAAAGGACAATTAACCCGGGTAATAAATTAAAATCAACACGTCGAACATCATGATTACGGAAGTTTAAATAAGCATAATAATTTTATTTCATATTTCATCGTACCTTTATTTACTGTCATTTTAATTACTGCAATTTAATTTATCGCAATTTAAATTCTGTCATTTATATTATCGTCATTTATCTTTATGCTTTATTTAAAATCGACAAACCGGTCATTAAACGGTAAAAACCCCTTTTTATAATAATAATAATTTTATATATATATATATATATATATATATATATATATATATATATATATATATATATATATATATATATATATATATATATATATATATATATATATATATATATATATATATATATATATATATATATATATATATATTTATATAGTTTTAAAAATATAGCGTTAAACTTGGCTAGTTCCCTGTAGATGAACCGGACTTACTAAAAACTACACTACTTTACGATTAGGTACACTGCCTATAGTGTTGTAGCAAGGTTTAGGTATATCCACTCTATAAATAAATAAATAACCTGTGTAAAATTGTATCGTATTTAATAGTATTTAGCAATAATAATATAACTATTTTGTACCCCTTCGCTTTAACATCAAATGTGCCAATGATTTGGTGGTGTATGTTCCCGAGGGATCGAGAGTGTATTTCCAAGAATCCGGTTTGTCGGATAGTGCAACGGAGGATACGATGTTATTTAGTTCCGTAAGTTCGTTGACGACTCGGCCACTTGGAGGCCTTTTCCAACACCAATTACCGAATGAGGAACCGTTGTTTTGCGTAATTCTTTCAGCAATCGATGCATCTTTGTTGATCTCAAGCATGTATAATCTGTGAAAAAGTATGCTAAAATGTTTAGACCCAAACCATGTGTCATTCCAGAATTTGATGGTATCACCATTTTCGAGACATTTTGTGGTGAAAGAGGAGAATGAGGTGCCCGTGCTATCCGCGATTTTTCCGGCTTTAATGATTTCTTTCCAAACCGTGCAACCTGAAATGTTCCTGCAAGAAATGTTAGATTCCAACCCCCCGCCCCTCCCATAGATACTTGTAATAATTTTGACCCATAAAGCATTTTTCTCATTTTTAAAGCGCCACCACCATTTACATAGTAGTGAGATGTTTTTGCTAAAAAGAGAGCCAACATTTAAATCGCCATTATCGTCAGGAAGTAGTATTTGATCCCATTTTATCCAATTAATTTTATTTTCTGTTGATGACCCACCCCAAAAAAATTTGCGTCTTTTGGATTCAAGGAGATTAATGGGTGCATGGAAGAGAGAGAAGTAATAAAGTGGTATGCTACTTAGGATTGATTTAATAAGGGTAAGTCGGCCGCCAAAAGAAACAGATTTAGCCACCCAATTGGGTAGTCTTTTATCAAACTTTTCCACGATTGGTTGCCAAGAGGAAGGGTGTGATGTGGGGACACCGATGGGAAGGCCAAGATATGTAAAGGGAGTGGTACCGGTAGAACAGCTAATATAATTGGCCATCTCTTCAGATTCATGGGGAGAAGTTCTGATACCATAGAGTTTACTTTTTCGGAAGTTGACTTTGAGTCCAGAGATTTTCTCGAAGCATTTTAGGAGTTTGGAAATGTGTTTGACATTTCTTTTACTCCATTCCCCAAAAAAATTGTGTCGTCGGCGTACTGAAGGTGGGTGACGGTGATGTTGTCGTTGCCAACTTCGATTCCACGTAGATGGCCATTAGATAATGCCAGTTTAGTGAGAATTTTAAGGCCTTCAGCGACGATGATGAAAAGGAAAGGCGAGATAGGGTCACCTTGACGTATACCTCTTTCGGGGGAGAATTCGTCGGTGGGAGAGCCATTGACTAGGATGGAAATGGATGATGAAGAAAGACAGGCCCGAATGAAACTAATCCATTTAGGTCCAAATCCCATGTAGTGCATGGTGTTAAATAGAAAGTCTCATTCGATACAGTCAAAAGCTTTTTCGAAGTCGACTTTAAAAATTAGACCTTTACGTTTTTTGCGTTTAAGTTCGTCTATAATTTCGTTGGCAATTAGCACGATGTCTAAGATGTTTCGACCTTTGAGGAAGGATGTTTGTTCAGCCACAATGACCTTGTGGATGACTTTGGCAAGACGATTAGAAAGGATTTTGGTTAGGATTTTATAATAACTTCCGATTAGACATATAGGACGGTATTCGTTCAAGCCAATAGGGTTAGGTTTTTTGGGGATTAGGGTGAAAAAAGAGGCGTTACAACCTTTGGAGATTTCCTAATTGGACCAAAACCATTCTAACGCTTTAATGAGGTCGTGTTTTATAAGAGCCCAATATTTTTTGAAGAATTTCATGTTAAAACCAACGGGACCGGGTACTTTTGAGCTTTCGCAGTCATTGAGCGCATCCCAGATTTCCTTTTCGTGGAATTCGGATTCGAGTAGGAGATTATCTTGGGGGAGATATATTCAAGATGGGATGCATTATCAAAAGGACAGTGATTGTTAAGGTTGTTAGATTTAAAGAGATTTTTGAAGTGAAGGTATGTTTCATGTTTTATGGTGTTGGGGTCTTCGATCCAAGTTCCATTAATAGATATGCCGTGTATGTTGTTTTTACTTATATGCTTTTTAATATAATTATGGAAGTATTTCGAGTTTTCGTCGCCTTCGAGAGCCCATTTAATTCTTGACTTTTGTTTTAACATGTTTGATTTCTTTTTTTTCTTTTTCGATGTGTGAAAATTTGTCGTCTAACCATTTGTTTTTCTCAATTTCGGACAAAGGTCTAGTTTCAGCTAAAGCTTCCCATTCGTTAATGGCGTTTAAGTGATATAGAATTTGAGAGTCAAGGTTGTCGAGTTGTGCGCTATGTTTTCTAAGTTCCATTTTAACGTTTTTGAGTTTGTTACGGAGTATGCAGTCGGGGCGGTTTCCGGTCATTGGAATTGACCAAGCCCGAGTAATGACGGAGTCAGCGTCCTTGAGGTCGAGCTATGTGTTAAAGACACGAATAGGTTTAGGTCCGGAGTTGATGTATGTGTTCCTAAGGATTATGGGACAATGGTCAGAAAGGTCACGGTCGAGAGTTTTGGAGGAGACGTTAGGCCATATTTTTAAAATTTCATTGGAAACAAGGAATCTTTCTAGTTTACTAAACTTCATTCTTTTTATGCAAATTCTAGTGAATTTTTTGCCACCAAGGGGTAAATCGATTAGTCCGGAGTTATTAATAAAGTTATTAAAATTATTAGCCCATTGTTGGTTAAACTCACAATTCATGCGTTCAGAAGCGTTTCTAACTTCATTAAAGTCGCCGAAGATGATGAAAGGAATCGTAAGACAAGGGAGGATAATTCGGACCAGAGTCTTTGTTTTTTGGATGAAGAATGTGGACCGTAGACATTGATGAAAGCAATCTCCGAGTCACAACCCGCCCATGATCCGCAGATTGCTAAGAAGAATTCTCCTTCAATAGCGTAATCGAAAGAAAATATGTTACAATCTCATATCGTAATGATACCCCCCCGAGGCACCAACCGAGTCTTTTTGAACGAATTTGAAGTCGGAATTTCCCCAGAATGATTCAATGATATTATCTTGAATTTGTTCACTTTTGTTTCTTGTAGCCCGAGTATTGTTGGTTTCTCTTTATTACAAATACGTTTAAGCCAGCTAATTTTACCCAATTTCCCAATTTCCCGAATGTTTAGAGATATCGTACACATTTATAACAATAATAAAAAAACGAGAAAAGGATGGAGATTACCGTTTGTTCCAACGGATACGGATGTTTTGCCCGAATTCGTTTGTGTCCATGCTTTTGTCTTTCGAGAAGCTTGATGTGGTTTTGTTGTAAGTTCGTCCAGGAATGGTATCTGTTCCGCGATTATGACCCGATGAGGTATCCCCGGTGATAGACGAAGTTTTGCATCGTTTTGAAAGTTGTGAAAATCTTAATTTTTGGCCACTTTGAGCAAGGTGTTTGATGTAAAGCATGTTCGATCTAGGGCGGTTTTTTAGGTGAGATTGAGGAACATCGGTTGGAATGTGGTTCGAGGTGTTAGCCTTAAGAGTATCATCTTTGATACATCTTTTAAAAGGATGATCTTTATTTTGTGGGATCAAAGTGGGTTTAATGCGAGAAGTGTGTTTTTGTTGTATATATCTATATTTGTAATATGTATTCAATTATATTATGAGTCGTAAATTAACATTCCAAACATATAGGATTGATAGTTGGAATGCCTTGGGGACGAAGTTGCTATTGTATATTTATACCATTGTTATCAATGAAGAAAGACACGGTGAATTTTATACATCTATTACTTACTTCATATCATAGTATATATATTAATTATAGTAATATTATTTTTCATACTTATGTGTTGTAATTGATTTCATCCAATTAAAAGTAAAACAGAGAATTACATAAATAGTCACACCCGCGCACATCAACATATCATATAATCAAAAGAAGTGAAAATAAGGAAACAGAGACTTGTAGCGATGCATTTGAACGTAAAGTTGTTGACGTATTTGATTTGGTTCGGCTAGAAATAAGGAAAAAATATATATCTATGTATTTTTTTTTTTTTTTTTTTTTTTTAACAAGACTACATAACCAAATGCAAAACAAATTGCATAAAAAAAAAAAAAATAAATTCTTAAGTAAGACTTGAATTCAAGACCTCTCGGACACCAAAAAAGGCGGTAACTAATAAGTTGTAATTAATTATGCAAATTATGCTCGAGTTCCAACTAATTCTCGAATTCGGGACCTCTCTAACTTAATTTTAATTAGTAATAATCCAGTACGTTTAATTAGTAAACGGATTGTAAATTCGTGCTCACATGATTGGGTTTTGTTGTTGTTGTATAAAAGAGAATAGTGTATATTGTGATGGAAAATCGTGTGCATTTTTAACAATTCAGATTAACGCAGCGGATAGTTAAAATAATAATCTTTTATTATTTTAGGAACAAAATATTTACAAGATTAAATATTCATATATTTAATGAAACATGCACACGATTAATCTTTCCCGAGGATCCAGTTACACCATAATAATTGTCATGAATATAAAACAAAAGATGAGTAAACGATATACTTTTCTTGAAGAAAATGATTGAAGGAGAGAAACCTACGATCAAAAATATAACCGTCTCTTAGGATAGTCCACACTACACTTCAAACGACCGTCAATGAATGCTAGTCCAAACCCAAGTAACAAATTATGAAACAGCTAAATAATACTCCGTACTATTTAGTCGTCTTTCTTTCCAAAATGAACTAAAAGTATTATATGAGATTGTTTTATTTTTTCTCTGTTTTTCAAATCTTCGTTCATCTCACTCATAAGCATGGTCATATATATATATATATATATATATATATATATATATATATATATATATATATATATATATATATATATATATATATATATTAAAAAGCGTAAACATGATTGAGGTTTTAACTTCTTTTGAATTTCCTTTTTCAAAGTCGTATTTCTCAAATACATTAGGGGTATATTATGTAACTTATAATTGATAATTTCTATCATGTCGCTTTCATGTGAATAGTAAATTAATTAATTTCGTTTCATTTACTATTTATATGAATAGTAAATGAATTAATTTCGATTTACTATTTTGTTACTTGAGTAATATATACATACATCATATATATATTTTATTTGACGTCTCGGTGTATATGTGTGTGACCCCGAAGGCTCAAATGAATTTGGCCATATAGTTATATGTTGTACCTTGCACATTAATCCTTCAGACTTCCACTTGTGTATGGCACAACACCAAGTAACTATAAAAACAATGGTAAGCGTTCAGCAACACGTCATTGTCCCCAAATTCACACGAGGGTAGTTTCTCGAAACTGTTTATGGTAAGTGTTAAATGTTATTCGTCCTTTTGTTTCAGATACTTTAGTTAAACTTGAGATATAGATCATCGGTCATTCTCATTTGTTTAACAATTTTGTTTCTCGATTTTAGAACTGAATTAGATCACCAAATTAATTAAGTATCATCTTAATTACATCTGGGTGCGGCCACACAAATATCTTATTCATTCATAGAGGAGCTCATAAAGTATCTAACTCCAAACATTTTAGAGAAACAAATCCTATATTGCATACACGTGTCTATCACGAGCTTTACATTATACCCAATAATGAACTTTATAACAGCCTTATTCATGACAACGTTTAACCATATCAAAGTACAATGCTACACTCATCAAGACGGGCGTGCATCTCAAGTATAAGGACATAAAGACATAATCACTAAAAGATTCACTACTGACTACGATCCATGTAGTGACATCTCATGGTTGGGTCATTCCAATATTCATCATCAATGAATACATATGAATTTTGGTTTCAACAAGTTAACTATTCATCATCAATGAATATAACCAAAATTTTACATTAATCTTAATTCATGCTATACCCATAACATGACCGATTATGGAGATTTTGAATAATCAACAATTATTCATGGATTAAACGTGCTAATATAGAACACAGTGATATAAATGAAAACGATCATACCAACTATATATCAATTCATTAATATAAAACTGCTTAATGTTCCAAAAATATCTAAATACTAAATTACAAATGAAAAATATCAGCAACATAACGAAGTCCAGTATTACTAGAATGAACATCATGCTTGTTGTGCATCTTGGGCTTCATGAACGGTTCAGCCATATTATCATTTGTATGAACCTTTAAGAATACTAATATCATTCCTCTTAATGACTTAATGAATGTAGTCAAACTTTTGAAGAATGTGCTACATACTTTTATGTACATGTGATTCTTTCAAAAGTATATTAACACTCGAACTATCACAGTACATATTATAGAAGATTAAATGTTGTGTACTACTCTGAGTATAACAACAAACTTGCTTATCCAGAAAGCTTTCTGAGCAGCTTCTCAGTCAACAATGTATTCTGCGTTTGTTGTAGATTGTTCAATAGTGCTCTGCCTAGAGCTCTTTCAATCAACTGTCTTGCCCATCATGACAAAGAAACAACGTGACTGGATCGAGAATCATCTTAATCAGTTTGGAAACTAGAATCAGTATAAAACTTAATACTTAACTCTTCTTCCAAACCACCGTAAACCAAGAACATATCATTAGTACTCTGCAAATACTAAAGAATATTCTTAACAATTTGATGTAATTCACCTGGATTATGTTACAATGACTCGTCAAACTCAAAACTAACGAAACATCAAGTATAGTACATATCATGGCATACATAATGGATCATATAGCCGAAGCATATGTGATACATTTCATTTGTCTCATCTCATCTGCTGTGATAGGAATTTTAAGACTTTCTCAAGGTTATGCCCTTTTGCATTGGCAAATCTCCATGCTTGGAGTTTTGCATGTTAAATCTCTGCAAGATAATGTATGTACTTTGATTAAAACCAATAAGCCAATTGGATCTATTGTATAGATCCTCATTCCAATAATATAAATAGCTTCATCAAGATCCTTTATGGAAATACATTTTCCAAGCAAAGACTTGACATCTTGCAAGTTGGAATGTTATTTCTAATAAGTAATATGTCATTAACATATAAGATCAAGAAGACTACTTTGCTCCCACTAGCTCTAATGTAAACTCGGGGCTTATCTTGGTTTTGAGAAAAATTAAACACTTTGATTTTCTCATTAAACTTAAGATTCTAGCTCCTGGATGCTTGCTTTAATCCATAAATGGATTTTAGAAGCTTGCATACTTTATTAGGATGCTTAGGATTCATAAACCCTTCCGGCTGAACCATATATACGCTCTCGCTTAGGTCGCCATTTAGGAAAGTGGTTTTGACATCCATTAGCCATATTTTATTATCATGAAAAGTAACCATGGCAATAAGTATCCTAATTGTTTTAAGGCTCGCTACTGGTGAAAAACTTTCATCATAACCTTTTGTCACCAATTGAGCTTTAAAAGTGTTTACATCACCGTCCATATCAGTCTTCCTTTGAAGACCCATTTTTACCTCATTGTCTTACAATTGGGTAGAAGATCAATCAAGTCTCATACTTGATTATCCTTCATGGGCTGCATATCTGTATTCATAGAATTTAGTCATTTTCAGATTGAGGATCTGATATGGCCTCACGCAGCTAGAGGGTTCATCATAATCCCTTAGTTGAGGTTTATCTGAATTAATCAGATAATTAAACTTCATAAGCCGATGAGTTCTACTATATCTATAAAGTGCATGTGTAACACGTTCTGGCTCACCAACAGTGCGTTCAGTTTCAACGTGTGGATTGCTAGTGCTTACTGAAGGTATGTTACTTTAAAGTACTTGAATTTCTTCAAGATCTACTTTACTCTCACTGACTTCTAGTAAGAGAAGATCTCTTTCCAGGAATTCAGCAGACCGAGCAGAAAACACGTTGTCTTCAGCTTGGTAGTAAAAGTAGTAACCCATTGTTTCCTTTATGTATATTAAAAAGTAACATTAGATAGTTCTGGGTTCTAATTTGTTTGAAGTGTCATGCTTCACGTACGCTTTACAACCCCAGACTTTCAGATAAGACAACTTGGGATTCTTCCCATGCCATAACTCATATGGTGTCTTTTCTACCTTCATAGTTGGAATCACATTGAGTATGTGTAACGACCCTGGATTTTCCAACGTTTATTTATTAATAATTATTATTATTAATACTTGTGATTTAACGAATGTATGTTATTACATTTATTTGTTACCATGATTGGTCATACATGACTTTTGAATTCCCGAAACGTCTTTATGACACGCGTACATTTCACGAATAATATTTTCAGATATTATTTACATTCATGATTAAGTTTTATTAATTATTTTTAATTAACTATGGATGCTAGTTAATTACTTGGGCTTTTGTTGGATTAACTTATTAAATACTTGAACTTGGGCTTTGATTAGTGTAAATGGACTTAAGAGCCCACTCTACTTCTTTAAATGGATTAATAATCCCATATTATGATGCAAGTATTACTTTCAAAGTTTAACCAGATTGATTAAGTTAAAGGAGAATCTTGTTACATGATACTTGCACCTAGTCCCCATGCATGCAACCTTATGACCAACTTTTGAGCCAATACATGAAGTAACTAGTGGTCACTCTCCTCCCTTTTGTGGCTCCCAAAACTCACGGCCTTAGTGGCCTTGGAGGGTGTTTTTGCTTTCAAATTTTAATTAAATATTACTAGTATTACTCTTTCATTTTACACACACACAAATTACTTGTAAGTTCTCTCATCTTTTCCTCTCACTTTCTCTCTAATATTGTAAGTAACAAGAACAATTTCTCCTTCTTTTCTTTCCTCTAAAAACCGTAGCATACACCTCTCATCATCATTCTTTTTCTGTTAATTTGTTACTTGTTCTTTGTTGTAGCTAGCTTACTTGTTATTTTAGTTATTACTTACTAGTATTTAAGAATCAAACTCTTTAGTTTGTTCTTCTTTTTATCTTGTATTTACAAGAACACACAAGAACTAAACTTTCTAGTTAATGTTCTACATTTAATGTCTTAAAGGTTGTAAGTTCATGTGTTGTTAAAATCATACTTGAAACTCATGTTGTAAACTTAAAAGTTTACTTCCTAAAGATCAGGA
Source organism: Rutidosis leptorrhynchoides (assembly GCF_046630445.1). NCBI lineage: Eukaryota > Viridiplantae > Streptophyta > Magnoliopsida > Asterales > Asteraceae > Rutidosis > Rutidosis leptorrhynchoides. Next base: position 337,508,396 of record NC_092339.1, on the reverse strand, counting down.
CTTTGGCTTGATTCTTTAAAGTATGAACAACCATGAACTAGTTACTTGTTTATTTAGATTATTTCTTCATTTTATGTACTTTAAAGTTGTGATTTGGTCAAGTATTACTAGTTAATCTTGATCTCATTTTTCTTGAACAAAAGTTAACTTGAAAGTTCAAGAACATGGAAGTGTAACTCTTTAGTTTATAACTTCATATACTTGTGATGGATCTAAGTTCTATAACTTATGGTCTACTTATTTTGTCATTTACAAAAGCTTGTAAGCTTACATACACTTTGCAAGATGAAAATCTAAGTTTTGTAACTTATGGTTTTATTAAAGTAAAGATTCAAGTGTTATTACTTAGGATTTAACTTAATAACTTTAGATCTAGATTTTTGATTCTTGGATCTTCAAGATCTAACTAAGAACTATGTTCTACATCTTAAGATCTTGATTAGTTAGTTTACTTTCTAGTTTGTAGTTCAATATTACTTTTATATTTCATGTATGTGTTAAATCTAAGACTTTGATGTAACTTTGGTTCATCAAATCACTTGCAACACTTAAGTGAGTTGTGCTACATATCTTAGACTTGAACTTGTGTTATGATGGTCAAAACTTGGTAAAGATGATGTAAACACATCAACGAGTTGTACACTTGAAGCTATATGCATCAAGGATGAGAACCGTGATAAGCATCGAGTACCAAGAAACCCAATGGAACCTACAGTTTTACTGTTTCTGGGTCTGATTAATACGACCTGGGCTACTGTAATGTTGATATTCAGTTATCTCTGTTCGATTAGATAATTTTTCGTTTAAGACTCATCTTAATCCGAGTTACGGTTTAGAATTTATGGCCCTCCGATCGTCACTAGGTCCTTTTAAAGTTGTGCTGAAAATTCTGACCTACTCGCACTTAGACCGTCGCCACGGTCAAACGAAGACTAGTTTGCTTCTAGAATTTTTACCACAACTAAAGGACCCATGTACGGAGCTATGGCCACTGGTCTCACCTTATTTCAGTAGTTATAGAGGCCGTGGTGACTGATCGAATTCAGTCTTTGTTTTAAACTCTTTTCATGAACGAAACTTACTTTACGCCTTTTGTTTGATGATGAATGATGATGACCCTTAAGACCTTATTTACATACATTTAAACCTATTGGGATGATTTACTGACTTAGTACTATTTGACTTAGGTTGAGGACTTTCCGGACCTACGTACTTGCTTATATCCCGACTCTACTTTACCACTGTGAGTTATAGCATCCCTTTTTACTTTAACTATTTTTGGGAACTGAGAATACATGTGCATTTTATGTTTTACATACTAGGCACGAGTACTTAAACTTATATATGTGTGGGTTATACAACGGCATAAACATTCCCTTTAGCTCAGTAACGTTTAGTCATCAGTTTTTGAACCGGTGAACGAGAATCTTAGATATGGATCCATAGGGTTTGACATCCCCACTCGGGCTAGTCGCGCTAGAATTTAACGAGTGTTTAATACTTCGTATACATACGCACTTGCCAAGTGTACTTTCAGGGGGTATAAATGTTAAGTTAGTTACCAAGTGCCCACGGTTAAACATATACTTTATCATACTGTTTTGAAACGCTCTTTGTAGCACCGAAATCTCGTGGCCTACCTTACATTACTGTTATACTTAAACTATAGCTCACCAACATTTGTGTTGACATTTTTAAGCATGTTTTTCTCAGGTGCTTAAGATTGCTTCCGCTGTGTACTAGTCTTGCTGTAGACACCCGCTGCTCTAGAGTTATCACCGCATGAACTGTTTATCTTGCATTCATAACTTTAATACTTTTAAACTATGATTTGTAACGACCTAAGGGTCACGTACTATTATCTTTGCTTCCGTTCATTGAAGCATACTTTTGATGTAAAACATTTGACGTTGGTTATGACGTCACCTTTTATCATGAATGAAAACTTGTTTTGAAAACGCATATAATGTTTGACCTTGTAATGATCCTATTGTTGATGGTCCGTACATGTTGATTTAGTACGGGGCATCACATTTGGTATCAGAGCATTGGTTGTAGGGAATTAGGTTGCATTAGTGAGTCTAAGACCGACTCGAGTAGGATTCACTAATAGGACTAATCTACAACTTGCTAGTTTACTTGTTTCCGCTGAACTTACTGCATGCTGCTGCTTACTTTTACTGCTATATGCCGTATGCTATTACATGATTTCACTACTGCATGCTATTATCTGCTTTCGATTGTATGATACTTGTCGTTATTGCCATGCTACTTATTGTTACACATGATTTAGACTGTTGTAGTTACTTGGCCTAATACGTGCTTGCTTTATGACTTACTGACATGGAAAATTTATTTTTCCTTGTTCAGATGTCGGATATTCCACCTGCTATCATTTTGGGCAGTTCAGACTCGTCAGCCACCTCACCTACTACTGCCGCCGACTCACCGATCCCGTTACCCACCAGTGACCCTGGCGCTTCATCCTACGGAGCTAGCAGCCATGCGCCTGCCCCAGTGGGTACTACCGACGGAGCCCAGGACCTCCCGGAGATTCCAGCTCCACTAGCCCCAGTACCTCAGGAGCCACAGCACCATCCTGGTGGTATTATGATTCCCACGGAATTTGGGGAAGGTCCATTCCGTAATCAGTATCGTCATTGGTGCCGACGCGCTCCTGATGGATGACTCGTGCTGATCCCGCCTTTTAGATACCGACAGATGATGGTCACCCGAGGAGAGCCAGTACAGCCGCCCGTGTATCCACCTCTACATGATTCAGATGACCCGTCATCCGACGACTCATTCACTGACACATATGGTCAGTGTCGTAGGGTTACCGCTCGTAAGCGGCTTGTGCCATATCCTGCCGATCCCTTCATCCGTAAGCCTTACCGCTTCGCAACCTCTACTTCTGGAGCCGGACCGTCCGCACCGCCAGCTCCACCAGCACCACCCGTGCCGACTGCACCGCCTGCCCCACCCACTCCCTCTGTCGAGGAACTGATGAGGGAGGTGGAGATCCTCCGTGCTCGGGTAACTGAGCTCGAGGATCAGATGTCCCACGTATTGGACATCCTACACCCACCTTCACCGTAGGGATTTTGTAGTAGATTTCATTATGTAATCTAGTTGTAGTTTTATGTTTGACTTATGTATTGTACAAACCTTTACAGATGTATGCAACTTATTATTAATGAATGGAACTTTGCGTTATTTAATTCTTGCACGATGTTCTATTTACGTTACTGTAGGATTCTGTGGTACTTGTACCTGGATGCGTTACTTAGTAAACATGTGATGTGTTGATTCCATGTTGGTTACCGTATACTGTATTACTACTATTTGCATACTGAATTTTGACTTGAGTCAAAAAAATTTTTTAGAACATCATGGCCAACGGACGATCCACACCTACCGCAGCCCAAATCGAGGATATGATCAACGAACGAGTCACTGCAGCCTTAGCAGAAAGAAACCGCCAAGCTCCACCGCCACCTCCACCGGTTATCCCGCCCATTCGTAATAGGTACACGTACAAAGAGTTTCAGAGCTGCAAACCTCACGGATTTAGCGGAACGGAGGGGCCGGTTGGTCTCACTAGATGGTTTGAGAAGTTAGAATCTGTGTTTCGAGTTAGTAACTGTTCAGAGGAGAATAAGACCAAGTTTGCTTCATGCACGCTGTCTGATGGCGCACTAACGTGGTGGAACACGTTGGCTCAAACAAAGGGTATTGATGAGGCATTTGCTACTTCATGGAAGGAGTTCAAAGGGGCCCTGATTGAGGAATATTGCCCTAGGACCGAGATCCAGAAGATGTAGACTGAATTTATGCAATTAAAGGCTGTTGGGAACGACCTTGATAGTTACAACTGGAGATTTTTGGAATTAGCCCTGATGTGTCCGACAATGGTTACCCCATAGTTTAAACGAATGGAAAGGTACTTCTGGGGTCTTCCTAAGAGCATTAAGGGAAACTTCAGCTCGTGCAAGCCACTTAATGTCCCGGAGGCAATGCGCATGGCGCATACTTTAATGAATCAAATTATCATCGATGAACCGGAGAAGGTTAAGTCTGAAGCGAGTAGTAGTGAGAAGCGAAAATGGGATAACAACAGGGGAAGGACCTATGATCAAAACCCGGCGAAACGATATGAGGGTTTCAGAGGAAACAACAACGGTGGAAACCCCAATCCAAACACTAACTCAAACCCGAACTACAAAGGAACCTTACCACAATGCAAGCGGTGCTACAAGCACCATACTGGGTATTGTAACGTTGTTTGTGAAAAGTGCCAACGGACTGGGCATATCGGGATGGACCGCAAGGTCACCACTTTGAATGGGAAGCCGAACACCAATGGACCGAAAAAGTGCTACGAATGCGAACAAATGGGCCATTTCAGAAATGCGTGTCCCAACAAGCGAAAAGACGATGGACCACCGCGTGGTAGAGCTTTCAACATTAATGCAAGGGATGCACGCGAGAATCCCAACTTGGTGATAGGTATATTTGTAGTGACCCGAACTTTTCCATGTTTATATATATTAATTGAGATTGATATTTACATGATTAAATGTTTCCAACATGTTAAGCAATCAAACTTGTTAAGACTTGATTAATTGAAATAGGTTTCATATAAACAATTGACCACCCAAGTTGACCGGTGATTCACGAACGTTAAAAACTTGTAAAAACTATACGATGACATATATATGGTTATATATATAGTAAACATGATTTTATTATAAGTATGTATCTCATTAGGTATTTTAACAATGAGTTATATACATAAAAATGATACTATTAATTTAAGAAACTCGAAAACGATATATATAACGATTATCGTTATAACAACGTCTTACTAGGTACATATGAATCATATTAAGATATTGATACACTTGGTAAATTATGTGAAATGATAAGTAAATATATTATTAAGTGTATTAACAATGAAATACATATGTAAAAATAAGACTACTAACTTAATGATTTCGAAACGAGACATATATGTAACGATTATCGTTGTAACGACATTTAACTGTATATATATCATACTAAGATATATTATATATCATAATATCATGATAATATAACAATTTAACATCTCATTTGTTATAATAAACAATGGGTTAACAACATTCAACAAGATCGTTAACCTAAAGGTTTCAAAACAACATTTACATGTAACGACTAACGATGACTTAACGACTCAGTTAAAATGTATATACATGTAGTGTTTTAATATGTATTCATACACTTTTGAAAGACTTCAAGACACTTATCAAAATACTTCTACTTAACAAAAATGCTTACAATTACATCCTCGTTCAGTTTCATCAACAATTCTACTCGTATGCACCCGTATTCGTACTCGTATAATACACAGCTTTTAGATGTATGTACTATTGGTATATACACTCCAATGATCAGCTCTTAGCAGCCCATGTGAGTCACCTAACACATGTGGGAACCATCATTTGGCAACTAGCATGAAATATCTCATAAAATTACAAAAATATGAGTAATCATTCATGACTTATTTACATGAAAACAAAATTACATATCCTTTATATCTAATCCATACACCAATGACCAAAAACACCTACAAACACTTTTATTCTTCAATTTTATTCATCTAATTAATCTCTCTCAAGTTCTATCATCAAGTTCTAAGTGTTCTTCATAAATTCTACAAGTTCTAGTTACATAAAATCAAGAATACTTTCAAGTTTGCTAGCTCACTTCCAATCTTGTAAGGTGATCATCCAACCTCAAGAAATCTTTGTTTTTTACAGTAGGTTATCATTCTAATACAAGGTAATAATCATATTCAAACTTTGGTTCAATTTCTATAACTATAACAATCTTATTTCAAGTGATGATCTTACTTGAACTTGTTTTCGTGTCATGATTCTGCTTCAAGAACTTCGAGCCATCCAAGGATCCATTGAAGCTAGATCCATTTTTCTCTTTTACAGTAGGTTTATCCAAGGAACTTAAGGTAGTAATGATGTTCATAACATCATTCGATTCATACATATAAAGCTATCTTATTCGAAGGTTTAAACTTGTAATCACTAGAACATAGTTTAGTTAATTCTAAACTTGTTCGCAAACAAAAGTTAATCCTTCTAACTTGACTTTTAACATCAACTAAACACATGTTCTATATCTATATGATATGCTAACTTAATGATTTAAAACCCGGAAACACGAAAAACACCGTAAAACCGGATTTACGCCGTCGTAGTAACACAGCGGGCTGTTTTGGGTTAGTTAATTAAAAACTATGATAAACTTTGATTTAAAAGTTGTTATTCTGAGAAAATAATTTTTATTATGAACATGAAACTATATCCAAAAATTATAGTTAAACTCAAAGTGGAAGTATGTTTTCTAAAATGGTCATCTAGACGTCATTCTTTCGACTGAAATGACTACCTTTACAAAAACGACTTGTAACTTATTTTTCCGACTATAAACCTATACTTTTTCTGTTTAGATTCATAAAATAGAGTTCAATATGAAACCATAGCAATTTGATTCACTCAAAACGGATTTAAAATGAAGAAGTTATGGGTAAAACAAGATTGGATAATTTTTCTCATTTTAGCTACGTGAAAATTGGTAACAAATCTATTCCAACCATAACTTAATCAACTTGTATTGTATATTATGTAATCTTGAGATACCATAGACACGTATACAATGTTTCGACCTATCATGTCGACACATCTATATATATTTCGGAACAACCATAGACACTCTATATGTGAATGTTGGAGTTAGCTATACAGGGTTGAGGTTGATTCCAAAATATATATAGTTTGAGTTGTGATCAATACTGAGATACGTATACACTGGGTCGTGGATTGATTCAAGATAATATTTATCGATTTATTTCTGTACATCTAACTGTGGACAACTAGTTGTAGGTTACTAACGAGGACAGATGACTTAATAAACTTAGAACATCAAAATATATTAAAAGTGTTGTAAATATATGTTGAACATACTTTGATATATATGTATATATTGTTATAGGTTCGTGAATCAACCAGTGGCCAAGTCTTACTTCCCGACGAAGTAAAAATCTGTGAAAGTGAGTTATAGTCCCACTTTTAAAATCTAATATTTTTGGGATGGGAATACATGCAGGTTTTATAAATGATTTACAAAATAGACACAAGTACGTGAAACTACATTCTATGGTTGAATTATCGAAATCGAATATGCCCCTTTTTATTAAGTCTGGTAATCTAAGAATTAGGGAACAGACACCCTAATGGACGCGAATCCTAAAGATAGATCTATTGGGCCTAACAAACCCCATCCAAAGTACCGGATGCTTTAGTACTTCGAAATTTATATCATATCCGAAGGGTGTCCCGGAATGATGGGGATATTCTTATATATATGCATCTTGTTAATGTCGGTTGCCAGGTGTTCACCATATGAATGATTTTTATCTCTATGTATGGGATGTGTATTGAAATATGAAATCTTGTGGTCTATTATTATGATTTGATATATATAGGTTAAACCTATAACTCACCAACATTTTTGTTGACGTTTTAAGCATGTTTATTCTCAGGTGATTTTTAAGAGCTTCCGCTGTCGCATACTTAAATAAGGACGAGATTTGGAGTCCATGCTTGTATGATATTGTGAAAAAAAAACTGCATTCAAGAAACTTATTTTGTTGTAACATATTTGTATTGTAAACCATTATGTAATGGTCGTGTGTAAACAAGATATTTTAGATTATCATTATTTGATAATCTAAGTAAAGCTTTTTAAAACCTTTATCTATGAAATAAAGGTTATGGTTGGTTTTAAAAATGAATGCAGTCTTTGAAAAACGTCTCATATAGAGGTCAAAACCTCGCAACGAAATCAATTAATATGAAACGTTTTTAATCAATAAGAACGAGACATTTCAATATTCACTATCAACAATCTTTTAGCTTCTGTTCTATTTGATACTGGAGCCGATAGAAGTTATGTATGTAGACACTTTTGCGATAAGATTAATTGGTTGTTAGTCCCTTTAAAAGAGAGTATGCTTGTCGAAGTAGCCAACGGTAAACTTGAAAAAGTTGACCACATTAGTCGAGGAGCTATTATCAACATAGCTGGTGCAGATTTCGAAATTGATTTGATACCTATCAAATTGGGAATTTTTGACGTGATCGTCGGTATGGATTGGTTGACCAGAGTAAGAGCCGATATTATCTGCAGAGATAAAGCTCTTCGTATACCACACGGAGATGGTGAGCCACTGATCATTTACGGAGAGAGATGTACCTCGAAGCTGAACCTCATTAGTTGCGTGAAAGCGCAAAAGATTATGAAGAAGGGACTTCTTGCTATCCTAGCGCATGTGAAAACGGTAGAAACTGAGGTGAAGAGTGTGAACGACGTTCGAATTGTGAACGAATTTTCCGATGTCTTCCCTGAAGAATTGCCTGGATTACCGCCACCGAGAGCAGTAGAGTTTCAGATCGACTTAGTGCCAGGAGTTGCACCTGTAGCTCGGCACCTTATCGACTCGCACCTTCCGAGATGCAAGAATTACAGAGTCAACTACAAGAGATGTTAGAGTGAGGGTTTATCCAACCAAGTTTCTCGCTTTGGGGCGCACCTGTGTTGTTTGTAAAGAAGAAGGATGGATCCTTCCGCATGTGTATCGACTACCGTGAACTCAACAAATTGACAATCAAGAATCGGTATCCTCTTCCCCGCATTGACGATCTTTTTGATCAACTTCAAGGTCGAGTGTTTACTCCAAGATCGATTTACGATCCGGTTATCACCAGCTGAGGGTGAAAGAGAGCGATGTAATGAAAACTGCATTCAGAACTCGTTATGGTCATTATGAGTTTCTCGTGATGCCATTCGGTTTGACCAACGCACCTGCCATGTTCATGAATCTCATGAATCGTGTCTGCAAGCCTTACTTGGATAAGTTCGTTATCGTCTTCATAGATGATATCCTCATCTACTCTAAGAGCGAAGAAGAGCATGAGCAACACCTCCAACTAGTACTTGAACTCTCGAGGCAAGAGCAACTTTATGCGAAGTTCTCCAAGTGGGAATTTTGGTTGAAGGAAGTTCAATTTCTGGTTCATGTGGTGAGCGACTAGGGTATCAAAGTTGACCCCGCCAAGATTGAAGCTATCAGCAAGTGGGAGACCCCCACTACTCCGACGCATATTCGCCAATTTTTAGGTCTCGCCGGTTACTACCGAAGATTTATTGAAGGTTTCTCTCTAATTGCGCATCCTTTGACCGCGCTGACTCACAAAGGGAAGAAGTTCATTTGGGAACCCGCACACGAATCAGCATTTCAAACTTTGAAGAAGAAGTTAACCACCGCACCTATCTTATCTCTTCCTGAAGGCAGTGACGATTTCGTCGTTTATTGTGATGCTTCGAAAAGTGGTTTTGGTTGTGTACTGATGCAACGATCAAAGGTTATTGCCTATGCTTCTCGTTAACTGAAGATTCACGAGCGGAACTACACTACTCACGATCTCGAACTTGGAGCCATTGTCTTTGCGCTCAAATTGTGGAGACACTATTTGTATGGAACTAAGAGTACTATCTTCACCGATGACAAGAGTCTCCAACATATTTTCGATCAGAAGCAACTGAATATGAGACAGCGTCGATGGATCGAGATGCTAAACAACTACGATTATGAACTTCGTTATCACCCTGGCAAGGCCAATGTTGTAGCTGACGCTTTAAGCCGAAAGGAGAGGACGGCACCTCTTCGTGTTAGGGCTCTGAACATCACCATCCATTCGTGTAACGACCCAGAAAATTTCGACTAATTTTAAACCAAATTCTCGATACGATATTATATTTTTGACAAGATAAGCCAAGTCTGTTAGGATTAGTCTCAAAAATTTTGAACTGTTTCATATATTCAATTGACCTTCGACTGCTCTCGATGATTCACGAACAACTGTTTGTAATTAGATATGTATGTATATGTATATATATATTATAACTTGAGATACATTAATAAACGGTTAGATGATTTAGTTGTTATGTAAAATAACTTAAAATATAATTAAACTCGTCATAAAGTGTATATATATAATCATAATCAATACTTATTAAATAGAATGTACAAATGAATAAAATAAACAATTATATGATATAAATTTAAATATATGACATATAGTTATGAAAATTAATATAGTTATATAACTAATATTACTACCAGAAGTATTATCATACTAATATTTGTAGTATTATTATTAGTATCAATAATAAAAATTATTATTATCATTTATTTTTATTATTTCTATTATTATTAAAAATCATTTTTTTTTATAATTATTATTATTATTATTATTATTAATATCAGTATTAATGTGGTATTTTTTTATTAGTATTAATACTATTAATAGTTTTTATATTATTACTGAATTTAATATACTAGACATAAACAAAATTCTGTAACACATCATTTTTGTAATTTTGTTAAATTTTCTTCTGATCAAGATCCGGGTACAGATTTGGTTACACGTTCCCATCTCTCTCTTGCTCCTCTTCTCTATTTAAATTCACTGCAAAACCCACTTCTGTTGAAGAGATCATCACCCCCTTCCCATATCTCTCTCTCCCTCTCTTCTAAACGAGAACACCACCATATACCTCTCTTGTTCCTACATGAGTTCAACACCACCTTCACAACCAAACGATAACCACCATGATCATCTATGTCCACCACATCACCACCGTAGACCACCCATCACCATTACCTTCTTCTTCTCTCTCTCTCCCTCTCTACAATTTGTTTTCATTTATAATCAATGCTTATATCAATCAAGAAGCTGCATATGGCAACTATCCTTGCTGTTATTGTGCAGCTGTGAACCACCCCTTCTATCCCACCTGTCGGACACCGAAGTCACCAAGAAGCCCAATCCACAATCACCATCTAATCACCTCGATAAACACCTTGCTTTATCCTTCTGTTGAAACCGAATCCACAACCACCACCGTGAGCCACCATCAATCTCCACCGGTAACCACACTCTCACCACAACCGCCACCACCTTCAATCACCATCTCTATCTCTCATCCTCTCTCTCTCTATATCATTTTCTGTTTCTATTTAGAACACAACCACCATTGAAACGTATGCTTTTTATTTTCTGTCTTATTGCTTGTTCGAACACCAACCTATTTCTACTTTCAAACACCTCTCTTACATCACCTCCACTATTGTTTCTGGTTGTCATATCAAAACCACCATCAATTTATCCTCTCTAAACTCCCATTCGTTTCTACTACAACATATGATCTTCTGTTTCTGCTACTGCAGCTACTAATATATCTGTTTCTGTAATCACTCAACAACACCACAAATCACCACGATCATCTTATACCTCCTGCTGCAACCTTCACTTTTTCTGTTAAAACAAACCGCTATTATTGTTTCATAAACCTCCACACTTCAAAACCCAAGAACTTGCTCATTTTTCATACTGTAACGATGAAATGATAATAACAATGATTGATGAGCTGTTTATGCTTTTGTATCCCACAATCACGACAATAGGAAGCCCCACTTCAATCTAACCCCACGATTTATAATGTTCCCTTTACAGCAAACCTTGCATAAAATATTCGGGCCAAATGGATTCTATTTAATTAGGCCGATAAGTTTACTAGTGTTGTTGGGCCGAGCAATAGTGATAACGATAATATGAGTATGATCATAGAAGGATATTAGAGAATGATGATTGTGGAATAATTAGTGGATGATGATGATGATAATTTGATAATAATTAGTTAACAATAATTAGATTAGATGATTACGATATAGTGATGATATTAAAGGATGATAATGGTGTCACGACTAGGATTATGATGAAGAAAATCGAATGATTGACTCTATGTATCAAAATCGATACTTAGATGATCGGTAATAAGAAGGTGACGTGTTGGTTATTGAAAACGTGAGGAAGATTATGATTATGCTTCATGATTAAGATGGTCGTGATAATGAATATAGAATAGCGTCAATATTATGATATAATGATAAAATGGGCAAGTAGATAATAATTAATTAAGATAACAAAGATTATGATGATAATGGTATGATGATAGTTAAAAGAAGAAGAAGAAAGAAAAACAAGCGGGTTATATAGTTTTAGATATTGATTTAAATCAGAAAAATTGATTAGAGGAGTGGTTAAGAATTATCGGGTTAGCGGGGCGTCGCGGGTTTAAACCCGGACTTGGGCGTTATATTTAGGGCTACTTCCTTAAGGTATTATTTATTTATTTATTTATTATTATCATTTGTTATTACTATTATTATTAAAATTATTATAAATAAAATCATTAATATTATTATTAGTATCATTTTCCTTAAAAACTATTATTTATATTAAAAGTATCATGTTTACTATTATTATTATCATTATTGGAGAAATTATCATCTTTATCAAAATTATTATTATTACTATCATTATTATTATTTTGACATTAATATTATTTTATCAATATTATTATCATAAAAACCAATATTATTATTATTGTAAAATAAGACAACTTTTATTTATTATTGTTATCAATATTATTTTATTTAATAATTATCAATTATATAAAACTATATTTACTACATAGAACATAACTATATTGACAATAAATATTAATAAGTATAATTAATAAGGTTATTAATGAAAAATTTAATTAAAATAACAACTAAATCTCTAATATATAAATTCGTTCGATTACCATTTTACGTGGTAATATATATATATAAATGATATAGGTTCGTGAATTCAAGACCAACCCTATACTTGTTAAATGACGTCATATGTATTTTTACTACAAAATACAGTATGGTGAGTTTCATTTGCTCCCTTTTTAATTGCTTTTGCAATATATATTTTTGGGCTGAGAATACATGCGCGGCTTTTATAAATGTTTACGAAATAGACACAAGTACTTAAAAATATATTCTACGTTGAGTTATACCACTGGCATATTTCCCTGTAGCTTGGTAACTACTATTTACATGGGTATTGTAAACGCGAATCCTGTTGATAGATCTATCGGGCCTGACAACCCCAACCGGACTGGACGACCAGTATTCAACGGTTGCACAGTACTTCGTTTTGGTGACTACACTTGGTACGGTGTAGTGAGATTTCATAATAAAGGGAATATGCGACGTTGATTAAATGTTAAGTATGGTTACCAAGTGCTCAACCACTTAGAATATGATTATTAAAAACGTTTATACATATATAAAATCTTGTGGTCTATTAATATATTGAAATGATTGTTATGATAAACCTATGAACTCTTCAACCTTTTGATTGACACTTTTAAGCATGTTTATTCTCAGGTACGAATTAAGTCTTCCGCTGTGCATTTGCTCATTTTAAGGACATTACTTGGAGTCGATCATCGCAATGGGACCAAATGTTGATGACTTTGTCCAGGTGGATAAGGACGGGTCGCTACAGGTGGTATCAGAGCGGCGGTCTTAGCGAACCAGGTCTTGCATTAGTGTGTCTAACTGATAGTTGATTAGATGCATTAGTGAGTCTGAACTTCGACCGTGTCTGCATGTCAAAAGTTTTGCTTATCATTCTGTGTCGAAAATTTCCTAGCTTATCATTTTTAGGGAATCACTTGCTTATCATACTTAATCTAGACATATCTTACTGTCTGGATTGCATGAATAGTGTATAGACATAATTCATATCTTAGCGTATCTGCTAATTCATATCTTACCATATCTGTTACTATAAACTTTGCCTAACATATTCCGTAGATTCCTCCGTAACTTATGGGATTTTAGTATTATATATGCATATGTAAATTATGTATTGCAGGGTACTAATCAACATCCTATAATCTATTTCTTATCGAAAATCCTTCATCTGATCGTACGAGATGAATCTCTCAACTCGTTCGAATTCCTCGTATTCCGACAGCTATTCTAATATGGAGTTTCACCTAAGCTCCGAAAGTAGTGTCACCAGAATGAATCAACCAATCATCCATCCCCACTTCATCTGATGGGTTCGTTGTTGACTTAATTAATGGAGACGCGCAGAAGGCGATCCCTTCCACTAACCGAATTCACCTTTTGACGAAGAACCTGAAGCACTTACCGATGAATCTATCCGAAACACCATTTTTAGCCTCATCTCCAGGGTATCTCGTCACGATTATCTTCTATCTAAAATTCTAAACCTTATTCATTCGCTCGTTCTGATCGACAATCATCCCGGAACAATAGAAGAAGTCAACGAACTTCGCGCTCGAGTAATCAATTTGGAGGATATGGTGCAAAATTTACCAGCTTCAACAACAACACTCATACCATCAACACCACAATATCACAATCTATACCCCAAGCATGATCTTCGTTCTACATATCGTTCTACATCGATTATCTTCGCTTGACATGGCGATTATATAATTTCTAAAGTTTTAGAGATTATGTAAACTAGTACCAACGATAAATCGAATGAGTTTAATATCTTGTTGACTCATTAAATCCATGATTACATCTGAAGAAAATACGTATGTATGTATATTTTCATAAAGATTGTAATTAAAAATTCTTCTGTACAAACTGTTAATGGTGAAAATATTTTAACGGGTAGGTAATACCCGAGGGATATTTAGATTTCACATTAATCAGTTACACGGTACATTCTTCGACTCTGATTCAACAGTCAGTCACTATTCTACTTATATCCATAGATATACGTATCCGTTCATCACAGAATCCATTTTCGTTCAATTTCATATTTGGATTTTGACCTATCAGAATCCAACAAGTGGCATAATGAAGAAAACATCGGACAAAGTAAAATTTGTTAGAAACAAACGAACTAACTAATTGAAATATTGTTAAGAATTCACGCTAAATGTTCCTAGCTAACTGTTCCTAGCTAACTGGTTACATTTTATTTATCACAATTTAATTATCGCAATTTACATTCTCGCAATTTTATTTATTGTCATTTAATTTCTGTATTTATTTTACGCACTTTAAATAACGGGACACGTATACAAGGTTTTGACATATCATATTGACCCATCTATATATTTATCTTGGAACAACCATAGACACTCTATATGCAAATGACGGAGTTAGCTATACAGGGTTGAGGTTGATTCCAAAATATATATATAATTTGAGTTGTGATCAATACTGAGACCGGTACACGGGTCACGATACGTATTAATTAATTCGAATGTTATATTAAACTATATATGAACTATTGGACTACTAACTTTGGATATTAAAATGAATTAAAATATCTATTATAACATATGAAACTAAATAATTCTTCAAGTTTGCCACTTGATTTCATCTTAAACCTCATTTGTATCTTGATGATTACAATCTGCGTTCAAATCCTTCATAAATTCTTGAAAACACCTTGATCGAGAGGATGAACCAGTCGTACTTCATCTACGGAAGAAAACGATTGATGCATATAGTTACGCACCTGAAAAACCCTCGGAAACTGAGTAAACGTTTAAAATGTAGCTATGCTAATTCCTTAGTGTTATTATTACCCAAAATAACTTGGTAATCCCTTTCAAAGTAGCAAATTTTATCACAGCTCCAGCAAGTCAACTTCGACTTATCAGTCAGACTAGCCTGACTATAACCTTGATATATACGCGTGCTCTTTTATTGTTACCGGGGAACCTTTCGTATTCCACCATATTACCATCAGCGTTTAATCATCTAAAAACACAATTCTCCTGAAACCACCTCGGATTAATAACCGAAGATTCGGATATCATAGCATTAAATGCAGAGGAAACAGAAAAATGGTAGATGGTCTAAACGGCCAAAAGTTTGATGATAGAGAAAGGAGTGTTAGGAACGTTCGATAGAAAATTTGGTACTGAAAATCGGATTGAGCACACTATGAAGGAGACCACGAATAAATACAAGGACTAAACCCTATATTCAAAGAATCCATGTAATTCTGGATCCGATGAAATCTTTAGAGAATATCTTGCTCCGAGGTCATGTTAAAATCTTGCGGAAAATTTTTCTTTATCAACCTTCGAACTTAGAAATTCCAAAATATCATCACAAAATATCTTCGATAATTCTGATGATATTTTCATAAATATTCTTGTCCGAAATTATCTACCTCTTCGTGTTTTCTGTATTACATTATACTGGAAACTTCTGTAAAACTCAAGTATGTATATTAGGAATGAATTCTGGAGAAGTGTAGGGAATTGAAGCATGAGTTAGTATAATATAATGACACTTGGCCAACGTGATTATATTACAGTAAGTCATGCAGAACTTCTAATGGAACGTGATGATTCACAGATCTTACCCTCATCATGTGCCATGTTACATAACTCTTTCATTCCACTTAATCTCTAAGCATATCACAGAATTATTTCATTGATATTTCTGTTCTTCTGAAATTCCAACAAACTGCTAATAATTCGTGCTAATATATTTTCCTTCTGATTAGAAGATTTCCTTAAATCCCTTGAATTTCGAAAGTCAACAGTGACTACGTCAAAAGTTAAAATGAATCTCTATTTACTTCAGTTCACTCTTTTGTGACAGCTTCACTCGTACGCTTCACATAATCGAATTGTTTTACTACTATTACTAAATGGTGATAAAACTCTAGTTATTAATTCATATTCGTCAAAAAAAAAAAAAAAAATTATTGTTAGCCATGACGACCTCGATCAAATTTCGGGGACGAAATTTCTTTAACGGGTGGGTACTGTAACGACCCAGAAAATTTTGACTAATTTTAAACCAAATTCTCGATACGATATTATATTTTTGACAAGATAAGCCAAGTCTGTTAGGATTAGTCTCAAAAATTTTGAACTGTTTCATATATTCAATTGACCTTCGACTTCTCTTGATGATTCACGAACAACTGTTTGTAATTAGATATGTATGTATATGTATATATATATTATAACTTAAGATACATTAATAAACGGTTAGATGATTTAGTTGTTATGTAAAATAACTTACAATATAATTAAACTCATCATAAAGTGTATATATATAATCATAATCAATACTTATTAAATAGAATGTACAAATGAATAAAATAAACAATTATATGATATAAATTTAAATATATGACATATAGTTATGAAAATTAATATAGTTATATAACTAATATTACTACCAGAAGTATTATCATACTAATATTTGTAGTATTATTATTAGTATCAATAATAAAAATTATTATTATCATTTATTTTTATTATTTCTATTATTATTAAAAATCATTTTTTTATAATTATTATTATTATTATTATTTCTATTATTATTAATATCAGTATTAATGTGGTATTTTTTTATTAGTATTAATACTATTAATAGTTTTTATATTATTACTGAATTTAATATACTAGACATAAACAAAATTCTGTAACACATCATTTTTGTAATTTTGTTAAATTTTCTTCTGATCTAGATCCGGGTACAGATTTGGTTACACGTTCCCATCTCTCTCTTGCTCCTCTTCTCTATTTAAATTCACTGCAAAACCCACTTCTGTTGAAGATATCATCACCCCTTTCCCATATCTCTCTCTCCCTCTCTTCTAAACGAGAACACCACCATATACCTCTCTTGTTCCTTCATGAGTTCAACACCACCTTCACAACCAAACGATAACCACCATGATCATCTATGTCCACCACATTACCACCGTAGACCACCCATCACCGTTACCTTCTTCTTCTCTCTCTCTCCCTCTCTACAATTTGTTTTCATTTATAATCAATGCTTATATCAATCAAGAAGCTGCATATGGCAAATATCCTTGCTGTTATTGTGCAGCTGTGAACCACCCCTTCTATCCCACCTGTCGGACACCGAAGTCACCAAGAAGCCCAATCCACAATCACCATCTAATCACCTCGATAAACACCTTGCTTTCTCCTTCTGTTGAAACCGAATCCACAACCACCACCGTGAGCCACCATCAATCTCCACCGGTAACCACACTCTCACCACAACCGCCACCACCTTCAATCACCATCTCTATCTCTCATCCTCTCTCTCTCTATATATCATTTTCTGTTTCTATTTAGAACACAACCACCATTGAAACGTATGCTTTTTATTTTCTGTCTTATTGCTTGTTCGAACACCAACCTATTTCTACTTTCAAACACCTCTCTTACATCACCTCCACTATTGTTTCTGGTTGTCATATCAAAACCACCATCAATTTATCCTCTCTAAACTCCCACTCGTTTCTACTGCAACATATGATCTTCTGTTTCTGCTACTGCAGCTACTAATATATCTATTTCTGTAATCACTCAACAACACCACAAATCACCACGATCATCTTATACCTCCTGCTGCAACCTCCACTTTTTCTGTTAAAACAAACCGCTATTATTGTTTCATAAACCTCCATACTTCAAAACCCAAGAACTTGCTCATTTTTCATACTGTAACGATGAAATGATAATAACAATGATTGATGAGCTGTTTATGCTTTTGTATCCCACAATCACGACAATAGGAAGCCCCACTTCAATCTAACCCCACGATTTATAATGTTCCCTTTACAGCGAACCTTGCATAAAATATTCGGGCCAAATGGATTCTATTTAATTGGGCCGATAAGTTTACTAGTGTTGTTGGGCCGAGCAATAGTGATAACGATAATATGAGTATGATCATAGAAGGATATTAGAGAATGATGATTGTGGAATAATTAGTGGATGATGATGATGATAATTTGATAATAATTAGTTAACAATAATTAGATTAGATGATTACGATATAGTGATGATATTAAAGGATGATAATGGTGTCACGACTAGGATTATGATGAAGAAAATCGAATGATTGACTCTATGTATCAAAATCGATACTTAGATGATCGGTAATAAGAAGGTGACGTGTTGGTTATTGAAAACGTGAGGAAGATTATGATTATGCTTCATGATTAAGATGGTCGTGATAATGAATATAGAATAGCATCACTATTATGATATAATGGTAAAATGGGCAAGTAGATAATAATTAATTAAGATAACAAAGATTATGATGATAATGGTATGATTATAGTTAAAAGAAGAAGAAGAAAGAAAAACAAGCGGGTTATATAGTTTTAGATATTGATTTAAATTAGAAAAATTGATTAGAGGAGTGGTTAAGAATTATCGGGTTAGCGGGGCGTCGCGGGTTTAAACCCGGACTTGGGCGTTATATTTAGGGCTACTTCCTTAAGGTATTATTTATTTATTTATTTATTATTATCATTTGTTATTACTATTATTATTAAAATTATTATAAATAAAATCATTAATATTATTATTAGTATCATTTTCCTTAAAAACTATTATTTATATTAAAAGTATCATGTTTACTATTATTATTATCATTATTGGAGAAATTATCATCTTTATCAAAATTATTATTATTACTATCATTATTATTATTTTGACATTAATATTATTTTATCAATATTATTATCATAAAAACCAATATTATTATTATTGTAAAATAAGACAACTTTTATTTATTATTGTTATCAATATTATTTTACTTAATAATTATCAATTATATAAAACTATATTTACTACATAGAACATAACTATATTGACAATAAATATTAATAAGTATAATTAATAAGGTTATTAATGAAAAATTTAATTAAAATAACAACTAATTCTCTAATATATAAATTCGTTCGATTACCATTTTACGTGTTAATATATATATATATATATATATATATATATATATATATATAAATGATATAGGTTCGTGAATTCAAGACCAACTCTATACTTGTTAAATGACGTCATATGTATTTTTACTACAAAATACAGTATGGTGAGTTTCATTTGCTCCCTTTTTAATTGCTTTTGCAATATATATTTTTGGGCTGAGAATACATGCGCGGCTTTTATAAATGTTTACGAAATAGACACAAGTACTTAAAAATATATTCTACGTTGAGTTGTACCACTGGCATATTTCCCTGTAGCTTGGTAACTACTATTTACATGGGTATTGTAAACGCGAATCCTGTTGATAGATCTATCGGGCCTGACAACCCCAACCGGACTGGACGACCAGTATTCAACGGTTGCGCAGTACTTATTTTTGGTGACTACACTTGGTACGGTGTAGTGAGATTTCATAATAAAGGGAATATGCGACGTTGATTAAATGTTAAGTATGGTTACCAAGTGCTCAACCACTTAGAATATGATTATTAAAAATGTTTATACATATATGAAATCTTGTGGTCTATTAATATATTGAAATGATTGTTATGATAAACCTATGAACTCACCAACCTTTTGGTTGACACTTTTAAGCATGTTTATTCTCGGGTACGAATTAAGTCTTCCGCTGTGCATTTGCTCATTTTAAGGACATTACTTGGAGTCGATCATCGCAATGGGACCAAATGTTGATGACTTCGTCCAGGTGGATAAGGACGGGTCGCTACAATTCGAATCTCAACAGTCAGATCCGAGTAGCCCAAGATGAGGCTCTCAAGGAGGAGAACATATCTCACGAACATTTGAACATACTTGTCTCTCGATTCAAGTTTAGGGAGTCTGGACTCCGATGTTATGCCGGAAGAATTTGGGTACCTTTTTATGGAGATCTACGAAAACTTATACTAGATGAAGCCCACAAGTCAGGGTATTCGATTCATCCCGGAGCGGGCAAAATGTACCACGACCTTAAAGAACAGTATTGGTGGCCGAATCTTAAGAAGGACGTTGCAACTTATGTTGGAAAGTGTTTGACTTGCTCGAAAGTTAAGGCCGAGCATCATAGGCCCTCTGGGTTACTTCAATAACCGAAAATCCCACAATGGAAGTGGGAAAGAATAACAATGGATTTTATCACCAAGCTACCAAAGACGGTGGGCGGATACGATACCATCTGGGTTATTGTTGACCGCCTTACCAAATCTGCACACTTCCTACCTATGAAGGAAACGGATACGATGGAGAGACTCGCTCTACTATACATCAAAGAGGTTGTATCTCGTCATGGTGTACCTTTATCGATCATCTCAGATCGCGATCCCCGTTTTGCTTTCAGATTTTGGCGTTCCTTCCAAGAAGCCATGGGAACCCGTCTCGACATGAGTACTGCATATCATCCACAGACCGACGGTCAAAGTGAACGAACGATTCAGACCTTGGAAGATATGTTGCGTGCATGTGTCATTGATTTTGGAAAGGCCTGGGAAAGGCATTTGCCACTAGCCGAATTCTCGTACAACAACAATTATCACTCGAGTATTAATGCCGCACCTTTTGAAGCATTGTATGGCCGCAAGTGCCAATCTCCTATTTGTTGGGCCGAAGTAGGCGAAAAGCAAATAACCGGACCCGAGGTAGTCCATGAAACAACGGAGAAGATTGCTCAGATTCAAGCGAGACTTAAGACTGCCCGCGATCGTCAAAAGAGTTATGCCAATCTTAAACGTAAAGACTTTGAATTCAACGTGGGTGACCGTGTAATGTTGAAGGTTGCACCTTGGAAAGGTGTGATTCGTTTTGGAAAGCGCGGAAAGTTAAACCCGCGATATATTGGTCCTTTTGAAATCTTGGAACGTGTTGGACCCGTTGCTTACCGTTTGGATTTACCAGCATAATTGAGCTCAGTTCATCCTACCTTCCACGTGTCAAACTTGAAGAAGTGTCTTGCTGCACCCGAACTTATCATACCACTGGAAGAGCTTACGATTAATGACAAACTCCACTTTGTGGAAGAGCATGTTGAAATTATGGACCGTGAGGTCAAAACCTTGAAACGCAACAAGATTCTGATCGTCCGAGTACGATGGAATGCCAAACGAGGACCTGAGTTTACCTGGGAGCGAGAGAATCAAATGATGCAGAAGTATCCTCACCTTTTCCCAACTCCTCCATCTAACTCAGCTTAAAATTTCGGGACGAAATTTTCTTTAACAGGTGGGTAATGTAACGACCCTGGATTTTCCAACGTTTATTTATTAATAATTATTATTATTAATACTTGTGATTTAACAAATGTATGTTATTACATTTACTTGTTACCATGATTGGTCATACATGACTTTTGAATGCCCGAAACGTCTTTATGACATGCGTACATTTCACGAATAATATTTTCAGATATTATCTACATTCATGATTAAGTTTTATTAATCATTTTTAATTAACTATGGATACTAGTTAATTACTTGGGATTTTGTTGGATTAACTTATTAAATACTTGAACTTGGGCTTTGATTAGTGTAAATGGACTTAAGAGCCCACTCTACTTCTTTAAATGGATTAATAAGACCATATTATGATGCAAGTATTACTTTCAAAGTTTAACTAGATTGATTAAGTTAAAGGAGATTCTTGTTACATGATACTTGCACCTAGTCCCCATGCATGCAACCTTATGACCAACTTTTGAGCCAATACATGAAGTAACTAGTGGTCACTCTCCTCCCTTTTGTGGCTCCCAAAACTCACGGCCTTAGTGGCCTTGGAGGGTGTTTTTGCTTTCAAATTTTAATTACATATTACTAGTATTACTCTTTCATTTTACACACACACAAATTACTTGCAAGTTCTCTCATCTTTTCCTCTCACTTTCTCTCAAATATTGTAAGTAACAAGAACAATTTCTCCTTCTTTTCTTTCCTCTAAAAACCGTAGCATACACCTCTCATCATCATTCTTTTGTTGTTAATTTGTTACTTGTTCTTTGTTGTAGCTTACTTACTTGTTATTTTAGTTATTACTTACTAGTATTTAAGAATCAAACTCTTTAGTTTGTTCTTCTTTTTATCTTGTATTTACAAGAACACACAAGAACTAAACTTTCTAGTTAATGTTCTACATTTAATGTCTTAAAGGTTGTAAGTTCATGTGTTGTTAAAATCATACTTGAAACTCATGTTGTAAACTTAAAAGTTTACTTCCTAAAGATCAAGACTTTGGCTTGAATCTTTAAAGTATGAACAATCATGAACTAGTTACTTGTTTATTTAGATTATTTCTTCATTTTATGTACTTTAAAGTTGTGATTTGGTCAAGTATTACTAGTTAATCTTGATCTCATTTTTCTTGAACAAAAGTTAACTTGAAAGTTCAAGAACATGGAAGTGTAACTCTTTAGTTATAACTTCATATACTTGTGATGGATCTAAGTTCTATAACTTATGGTCTACTTATTTTGTCATTTACAAAAGCTTGTAAGCTTACATACACTTTGCAAGATGAAAATCTAAGTTTTGTAACTTATGGTTTCATTAAAGTAAAGATTCAAGTGTTATTACTTAGGATTTAACTTAATAACTTTAGATCTAGACTTTTGAGTCTTGGATCTTCAAGATCTAACTAAGAACTATGTTCTACATCTTAAGATCTTGATTAGTTAGTTTACTTTCTAGTTTGTAGTTCAATATTACTTTTATATTTCATGTATGTGTTAAATCTAAGACTTTGATGTAACTTTGGTTCATCAAATCACTTGCAACACTTAAGTGAGTTGTGCTACATATCTTAGATTTGCACTTATGTTATGATGGTCAAAACTTGGTAAAGATGATGCAAACACATCAACGAGTTGTACACTTGAAGCTATATGCATCAAGGATGAGAACCGTGATAAGCATCGAGTACCAAGAAACCCACCGGAACCTACAGTTTTACTGTTTCTGGGTCTGATTAATATGACCTGGGCTACTGTAATTTTGATATTCAGTTATCTCTGTTCGAGTAGATAATTTTTCGTTTAAGACTCGTCTTAATCCGAGTTACAGTTTAGGATTTATGGCCCTCCGATCGTCACTAGATCCTTTTAACGTTGTGTTGAAAATTCTGACCTACTCGCACTTAGACCGTCGCCACGGTCAAACGAAGACGAGTTTGCTTCTAGAATTTTTACCACAACTAAAGGACTCATATACGGAGCCATGGCCACTGGTCTCACCTTATTTCAGTGGGTATAGAGGCCGTGGTGACTGATCGAATCAGTCTTTGTTTTAAACTCTTTTCATGAACGAAACTTACTTTACGCCTTTTGTTTGATGATGAATGATGATGAACCTTAAGACCTTATTTACATACATTTAAACCTATTGGGATGATTTACTGACTTAGTACTATTTGACTTAGGTTGAGGACTTTCCGGACCTACGTACTTGCTTATTTCCCGACTCGACTTTCCCACTACTTTACCACTGTGAGTTATAGCATCCCTTTTTACTTTAACTATTTTGGGAACTGAGAATACATGCGCATTTTATGTTTTACATACTAGGCACGAGTACTTAAACTTATATATGTGTGGGTTATACAACGGCATAAACATTCCATTTAGCTCCGTAACGTTTAGTCATCGGTTTTTGAACCGGTGAACGCGAATCTTAGATATGGATCCATAGGGTTTGACATCCCCACTCGGGCTAGTCGCGCTAGCATTTAACGAGTGTTTAATACTTCGTATACATACGCACTTGCCAAGTGTACTTTCAGGGGGTATAAACGTTAAGTTAGTTACCAAGTGCCCACGGTTAAACATATACTTTATTATACTGTTTTGAAACGCTATTTGTAGCACTGAAATCTCGTGGCCTACCTTACATTACTGTTATACTTAAACTATAGCTCACCAACCTTTGTGTTGACGTTTTTAAGCATGTTTTTCTCAGGTGCTTAAGGTTGCTTCCGCTGTGTACTAGTCTTGCTGTAGACACCCACTGCTCTAGAGTTATCACCGCATGAACTGTTTATCTTACATTCATAACTTTAATACTTTTAAACTATGATTTGTAACGACCTAAGGGTCACGTACTATTATCTTTGCTTCCGTTCATTGAAGCATACTTTTGATGTAAAACATTTAACGTTGGTTATGACGTCACCTTTTATCATGAATGAAAACTTGTTTTGAAAACGTATATAGTGTTTGACCTTGTAATGATCCTGTTGTTGATGGTCTGTACATGTTGATTTAGTACGGGGCATCACAGTATGCCTGCAGCAGACTCTCATGCATATCCCTAAAAGACGGTAGTAGAGAAATCAGACTCATCATAAATTAAACTATATCAAGTAAAGTTCGATTCCTCTTACTCAGACACACCATCGTGTTGTGGTGTGTAAGGTAGAGTGAACTATGAGACAATCCCACAATTCTTTAGGTGGTCCAAAAACTCTTGACTCAAAAACTCACTTACTCCATCGGAGCGAAGTGCTTTAATGGTCTTTCCAAGTTGATTATCTACTTCATTTTGGAATATTTTTGAATGTTAAAATAGCTTTATATTTATGTTTCAGCAAGTGAACATAATCATAGCTACTGTACTCATCAGTAAATGTAATGAAGTAAAATTAATGAAATCTATACATTGTTCTTAAAGGGTTACATACAACAGTATGTATTAGTCCTAAAAGATCTTTAGCTCTTTTACCTAAATCGGAGAAAGAAGCATTTGTCATCTTTTCACATAAACAAGACTCGCATACATCAAATGACTCAGAGTCAATTGATTCCAAAAGTCCATTAGATTGGAGTTTTGAAATGCATTGTTTGTTTATATGACCAATATGACAATGTCATAGATAGGTCTTATTCAGGTCTTGCTTGAAGACTTTGGCGATGTAGGTATACACAGAATTCTCATTTGAAATTACACTATGCATATCAATTTCAAAAATACCATCACGTGGATAGGTATTAAGATAAATATATTATCCTTAGAAACTGAAATACCTAAGTGTGTAAATGCAAGTTTAATACTAACAACTTTCAAACTATGTCGCTCGCAGCATTGAGAGCATAATGCTATTGTTCCAACAAAACAATAAGACCACTTAGAGAAGTAAGTTCAGAGGTACCAATAGCTTTAACAAAAGCTTGATCCCCCTTGCCTACTTGCAAATCCAATGTGTCTTTCTTCAGTCTATTACTTCTTCTCATTCCCTTCATATTGTTACAGGTGTGAAGGCCACAACCAGTTAACAAAGATCTAGGAATCACTAGAAGAAGTATATAACCATATATGGAATATACCTGATTTGCTAGTCTCACCAGCGTTGCCTTTTCTCAGCTCAGATTGGAAGATAGGACAACTTCCTTCTCCAATTTCCAACCTTTCCATAATGGAAACATTCGGCGTCTTTTGTTGGGCTTTCCTTCTTAGAAGGTGGAATATTTTTCCTAGCAAATGATTTGTTATTTTTCTTCCACAAAGTATTCGGCTTATTCTTTTTAACCCTTCAATCCTATTTCTTCCTGATCATCGAACAACATTCGATAATCATTTTGCTGAACAGTAGCAACTGCCACAACAGGAAGAAAGGATATGGGTTCTAAACTTTATTCAACTTCCAATTATGCTTGAGAACAATTCTCAGGTTGCAGTACATGTCTAGGAAGTTTGAACATTGAGTTTATCCTTCTCCAACAAATAAGGAAGTGTGTTTGGTTTACGTTTTGATTATTTAACATCTACAACAGAAATAAGATTCAATTTAGTATTTTCGATATTGAGCTTTAATAAATTAACTACCCAAGTTTTTTTATAATTTTTTAAAAACAATTAATTTACGAAAGCCTAAGATCCACATAGAGGTTCCATAGCCACATCTGTTGATCAGCTAGCAGTTATGGAGTCTATTGGTAGGTAGCGAGTACCAATTGCATCACAAGTGCAACTCTTAGTTCTTTATGGGACCTAGAGATATGTCTAGTCCAACAAACTTCTATTATCTACTGGTGTGTTTGTCCCATCCTTGCCTCGAACTCAGGTCTCACCGTGAATACGATTAAGTCGTCCAATTTGAAAACAGTGGAAATTCACGCCAGTCTTACTAGATTAGAAATTCCACCTCATGGTTATAATTCATGCTAGTCTTACTAGGTTAGAAAAATAACGAGGAGCGTTTGCAAGCTCATTGGATGGCATGACTTAAATTTGACGGGTATTTGAAAAAAGTTTGTGTCAACGAATAATGCATGCACACAAGATTCGCTACACTATTAGTTAAAAAAACATTTTAACCAATTGTATATGTCGATTATGTTTGTGATCTAATTTGTTATTTAATTTATAGGATATAAAAATAACAAATACACAAACGTGTATCGTTTTAAAATAGTTTTAAAAGATTTCGTCCATATATATATTATTTGACTTTCAAAATCATTTTAACATTAAACTCGTTAGAGTTTAACTTATTTTAAAATCATCAATTTTAATCTTTGAAACTCGTTTAGAGTTTTATTTAATGTTTTCATCAAAAACATATATAACTTGAGTCTCAAAATTATTTAACTTTAAACTCGTTAGAGTTTAACCTTTTAAAATCATCAATTTTAATATTTGAAACTCGTTACCGGTTTTATATTATGTTTTCATCAAATACATTTAGCATATATATTCTAATCAACAATTATATATAAATGCAAAATTAAAATACAACCATGCATCACACACACATTGCCTAGCCCAAAAATCCTATGCTTGATCCCATGAGCCGACATGGGATCAAGAGGTCAAACTAATGGTAATATCGTAGCTCCCACTTAATTCAAGAATCAAGTGAAAACTTGACAAACGTCATCGTTGTCAGCTTGAC
Source organism: Rutidosis leptorrhynchoides (assembly GCF_046630445.1). Taxonomy (NCBI): domain Eukaryota; kingdom Viridiplantae; phylum Streptophyta; class Magnoliopsida; order Asterales; family Asteraceae; genus Rutidosis; species Rutidosis leptorrhynchoides. The sequence goes on along the minus strand of NC_092339.1, from coordinate 337,480,751 downwards.
ATGTTCACCATCTTCTAAGTCAACTCTACGTTGCATCTTTATCTTTAATCTTTATCTTATTACATTTATTTAAAATTGAAAAATATAACTAATCTAATACTTTTACAATTTAGAATAAAATTAAATACAATACTATGAAAATAAAAAATAAATATAATACAACTCTGGCTTCAAAATGGCCTTTCTAATAAATCATATAATCAGCATAATATTGTCGTAATCAACAATCATACATAGGTCGGGGCATTATGGACTATGTGTGCAATCATAATTTTAATAACTACATTATTAAAACCTACATATGGCTTGTCCATGGTTACAATGCATGTGTACAACCATGGAATGAAATAAACAACAATTATTCAAGCCATAAAAAATAAATTCAAAATTTATAATAGTGATTTTTTCAGATCTTATTCGTGCGTCATGAGGTAATCAACAAAGTTGACTTTCAAAACCATAAAGGTTTTGACTCTTACCAATTCACCACAAAGCTAAATCTAAAGAAAATCACGCGACAATTAAGATGGTGTAAAAGCGGCTCGGATACCACTGTTGGAAAATCGTGTGTACTTTTAACAATTCAGATTAATGCAGCGGATAGTTAAAATAATAATCTTTTATTATTTTATGAACAAAATATTTACAAGATTAAATATTCATATATTTAATGAAACATGCACACGATTAATCTTTTCCGAGGATCCAGTTACACCATAATAATTGTCATGAATATAAAACGGAAGATGAGTAAACGATATACCTTTCTTGAAGAAACTGATTGAAGGAGAGAAACCTACGATCAAAAATATGACCGTCTCTTAGGATAGTCCACACTACACTTCAAACGACCGTCAATGGATGCTAGTGCAAACCCAAGTAACAAATTAATCAACCCTTGATTAATTTTATGAAACAACTAAATAATACTCCGTACTATTTAGTCGTCTTTCTTTCCAAAAGGAACTAAAAATATTATATGAGATTGTTTTATTTTTTCTCTGTTTTTCAAATCTTCGTTCATCTCACTCATAAGCACGATCATATATATATATATATATATATATATATATATATATATATATATATATATATATATATATATATATATCAAAAGTAAACCACTTGATTTTAAAACGCGTTAACATGATTGAGGTTTTAACTTCTTTTGTAATTTCTTTTTTCAAAGTCGTATTTTTCAAATATATTAGGGGTATATTATGTAACTTATAATTAATAATTTCTATCATGTCGTTTTTATGTGAATAGTAAATTAATTAATTTCGTTTCATTTACTATTCATATGAATAGTAAATAAATTAATTTCGATTTACTATTTTGTTACTTGAGTAATATATATATACATCATATATATATTTTATTTGACGTCTCGGTGTATATGTGTGTGATCCCGAAGAATTTGGCCATATAGTTATATGTTATACCTTGCATATTAATCCTTCATATTGCATGTCCAATGTATTCAAATTTTGTTACCAAGTTCATTTCATAGCACCAGAAACTAAAAAAAGTAAATTACAAATATCATGTATGTCGATTGTAACTCTTGCTAGTTATCACAGATACATCTATTTCAGTTATGTTTTTGGAAAGAATCTTGGTAGATGAACATCACATAAAAAAAGATTTTCTCCTTAAATGCTATAGTAGACAAACCGGGCGTTGTTTGGATGACAAACATTCCAATTCCGACAATAGCGATTATGAGCGTATGGAAATTAGAAACTTTTAATTTTGCTATTACGATGGTCTTGACACTATAGCAAGTTCACGAAGGTAGGCAGGCACTAATGCAGCCTTGCTTTTTGTTATTAATATTATAACATTGAAGGCCTCTTCACGCAAGCAAGACAAACGTGCTTGAATCTTATCCTTCTTTGACGCTGGAAGCTCCCCTATCAGTAAGTATTCAATCTGATGCAACATTGTAAATATTTGATTAATCTTTTTTCCCCCTTTATTAACATGCCAAAACAGATCTCGCCAACAGTTCTCGAAATGTGTCGCCAGTTGATCGTTCATATATGCCTCGTTTCGCTCCATTTGTGATTTACTCTGATCTATAGGAGCTCTATTATTTTCAAATTTATATTTCTGTTTCGCTAGCAGCATCTGCAAGTCGAGCAAAATTTGTTGTGCTTTTTTGGCATTCTTCAATGCTTTCATATCCTACATGATATCATAGAACATTATAAAAGTCTTTTGTTTATCATCGTCTTTTATTTAATTATTATAATAATTATAATTATAATTATATATAAGAAGCGGGTTCTAAGCCTTTTGAAATATCAGATCTCGTGTATCAATTATACTTTTATTCTAAACCATCCCTATTAAATTTTCCAATTATCCATTATGTATTTTAAGTTGAAATCTAACTCATGTGTACAATGTTAGATACTAGTATGATAAATATAGCAGCACGTGTTCAAATGGTGAAGCTACCTGACGTGAGAATATCGTGACAATGGCATTTGGAGAACCATCTAGCACATAGTTTTTGACTTCTGTAGGCATTTTTAAATTCTCTTGTTCTTCCTCCTTCATTCGGGAAGGTTGACTCTTGTGTAAGGGACGTGGGAAGTGGTCTATGTTTGCTGGATAAATCTTGAAACTCGTTAAGTTAGCAAATGGAGATGGTAGATGAGAGACTAGTTGCACGGATGATGCAAGAACCTGAAAAATATTATACAAAATGAACATTATGTATACACATAAATAGTTAAATAAATCATAACGAGTGACGTGGAGTCCTATATATGAATATGAAGTGTGTTTAAAATAAATAGAGCGCTAATAAAAAATAAATGTATAATAAACATTAAAGAACTAATTAATACCTCTACAATTTCCAATCCAAGTGTTAGATATTTGACGTTGCGGAACTGTTGAAGCATGTCTATGATTTTAGGAGCATCTTCTTTATCTGGATAACAAATATAAAAGTCTACTTTCTCCAAAGAAAACAACCCATCTGTGGAAAACGTAAAATGACCTTGCATTTCATACGTCAATGAGGATAATTCAGGTGCAGAAATCAAACCCCCTTGACAATTTACAACGGTGAGAAACTTAAGGTGAGGTGCAACCACATTAATAGCATAAGACTGATATCCATTTATTACATTGAGAGTAGAAAGTTGAGGATGGGAGATGGTAATGAAAGGACCGCATCCATGACATATCTCACACTTAGTTAAGGTGAGATTTTTTAAGTTTGGGCACTTAGAAAAAAGACCACATAACTCATTATAATTATCACCGAATTTGAACTTGACACCATCGAGACACAACGTTGTTAAAGCTGGTAGGTCCCAAGTTGACGTGATCTTAGTGTAATGATAACTTAATCCAATCAAAGTGAGATCTTTGAGAGACCGAGAAATAAAAAGAGACATAGGGAATTCAATGTCCCTACTGAAGCAATAACTAATAGTCATCTTTTGAACACTGTGCGTAAACGCATAGTTCAAAATCTTTTTGACAAACGTTTGGCTAACTTCTCTATGAATATCAAGTTTGGCAGACTCCAATTCTATTTCATTATTGCGAGAAGGCAGAACACGATTAACACACTCATAGAATTTGGGTAATGAAGTAAGATGGTCAAGTGAGAAATCAAGATGCGGGATTGACTTCCAAGTATTCTTCCATCTCGATGACAAAACACTAGTTCTGATAGCATCTTTGGTGTCGCTAAAAGAGAGAATTTTGTTAATGAGATCATCTGGCAGATTGCTTAATCTATCGACTTCTTCTGCATTCATTCTCTATTTAAGCTGCAAGCTAATAGCATAAATCAAGAATCGTGAGATATTATATAGAAAAAAAAAGCAAAACATTACTTAAGCTAAAGATTGAACAAACTAGTTTTAAACAATGACAGTTTCTGTAAACTTCCCGTTGTACATCATTTTCATTAATTCATGTGGGGTAAGTTATTTACATCCTATTCTAAATAATGTTTAATCAAATAGATCATAATACAGTACTTAATAGCTTATGATTAGTTCTGCATTTATTATAAATTATAAATACTGTATAAATCAATCAAATGGTGTAATTTCATTATGATCATCTTATAACTTTAGTGTACATCTATATCTTTATTCTTTTCCAAGCTCAATTGAAAATTAATTAGTACTGTATTCCCATATAATCATCAATCAATTTACTAGTAATACAGTACGTAAATAGTACTTAATAACTTAAGATTTGTGTTTAATTTGTATCATATACTACAACCGATTAAATCGAGTAATTTAATTATGATCCTCTTTTGATTTTAGAGTTTATCTTTATTCCTTTTTTATTCAAGAAAAAACACAACTCTTGATGAATACCGAATACATTGAGTACGATTTTTGTAACTGTTTGTCAAAAATCCCATTAGTCTCATAAGTATTAAACACTCTTTACTTTTCTTTTCATTATAAGGGCCGAAGGACTAAATTTCCTTGCCAAAGTAGAGCAATTGGGAAGCAACTTTTTATAGGGAGTGAAGTTGAGATGGATAAAATGAAGGTGTCAATCTTACAATATGCGAACGATATTATGTTTTTTGGCAATTGGAATAGAAGAAATGCGCATAGCCTTATAAACAATCTTAAATATTTCAAAAGGGTCTCCGAATTGAAGGTTGACAACAAAAAAAAATAGCTTGTTTAGTGTCAGTGTATCAAAGGATGAAGTGGAAGCCGCGGCCAATAATATAGGAGGTAAAGCGGGTGAATTCCCCTTTATATACCTCCTTCTTCTCATTGGATAAAAAATGAATAAGCTTGTAGATTGGAACCTTATAATTGAAAAAGTTGCAAAAAGGCTTTCGGATTGGAAAGCTAGAATGATTTCCTTATGTGGACGTTTAACTCTTGTCAAGTCGATTATCAATAGTTTACCATTGTATTATTTCTCACTATTTTGTACGCCATAGTGTGTGGTTAAAAAGCTTGAGAGTTGTTTGAGACTCGATTTCTTTTGGGGTGAAACATGTGAGAGATGTAAGATGGCTTGGACTAAATGGGAAAGGCTTCTTTTACTTTAAAGCAAGGTTGTAGAATTCGGATCTCGGGGAGATCTCGTTTGAACTTTTTTAAGGAGATCTCGGCATCTCGGAATAATCTCGGGGGAGATCTCGGACGTTGACTTACATTGAGTTTATGGTTTTTTTTAAATAAAAATTACATAAAAAGATAAATATATGTATATTTATATACTGTTTAACGTGATATTACAAAAATATCCGACAAATGAGCGAGAAAATCTTAGAAATTACGAATTTTACAAGAAATTTTACAAATTAGCAAGAAAATCCGAGAAATCGTGGCTTTGACTAAGTTTGACCCCGTTGACCGAGGAATCTCGGAAGATGAACATCTCGTCTCGGTTGCCTTCTAAAAACGAGATCTCGAGGAGATCTCGGGAGATTTACAACACTGCTTTAAAGAAAGAGGGGTTTAAACATCGGGTCACTTCAATTAAAAAATTGGGCTTTGGTGGATAATTGGTGGTGGCATTTTTTAATTTAAAACAATACTTATTAGGCTAAAACTATAAAAGAGTGTTCATGGCCCATAGGGTGGATGTTCATTCAATGTAACAGGTCAACAGATTCATGGTGCTTGAATACCGCTGGGAATGGCGTGCTCACAACAAAAGTTCTCGCTGATCTCAAGTTGCGAATATTACCAGGCCCTGCAGGTAACAGTGAGACCGTCAGGAACAACCTTATGCATAAAAAAGAAGAGTTTTTCTTGTGGCACACCAAACATCAACGTATTCGCGTATAGAGCTCGACAAGCATGGGATTGATTTGGACACCATCAGGTGTCCAATATGTGATGATGGATTAGAGATATCAGATCATTCAATTATAGAATGCAAACAATCAAAGGATGTGTGGAATAGAGTCTTCAAGTGGTGGGGATTTAAGTGAGAACAAACAATGGAATGGACCGGTTGCCCTTAACAGAATTTAAGTGACAACGTTCGAACACGTATCAAGCATATTGTCCAAGACTAATAAAGAATTCACACATATAACGCTCGTAAGATTAAGGATAAAATCCTGAAACCTCCCACCAAGTCTAAATAAAAAAATTAAACACTTGATTTCAATATCCTAATTAATTTCTCATTGTCCCAAGTTCCAATATTTAATTTATAAAAAATAATACTATTTATTATCCAAGGACCCAAAGTGTAAAATCAAAAGACCACTCTTATCCATGACAGCTGTCATACAACCACATTACTGTCACATCAGCGTCACTTCATCAACTTCTTCCTATCACTTAACTCATCACACTCTCTAGTATCCATAACATAACCCTTTACTATAGAACGGGCCGACTTTAATTAACTATTAATACAATTGTACAACTCTTATATGCACAATGTACAAGAAACAAGAGCTATATACTCCCTCAAAATGTCGTTGCCAAGCAGATTGAACCACGGTGGATCAACGGCGCCTCCAACCACACTTACTAGCAATGGAGTCTTTGCAACGGAGCTCCAAGGAAGCTCCAACCACGGAGTCGGGCGGAGGGAGGGTTAGATTTCTCTAACAATGACAGGTCAAGGCAGTTTAATTCAACGTGGCGCAACATCATAAAGGCAGGTAAAGTCATTGATGGCCTCGGTATCAACTTCTCGTCTTCGTTCAGTAGAAGTTTAGGAAACGGTGCCTCGGTTCTCTTCTGGCTGGATCAGTGGCTAGGTAACTCGAAATTAAAAGACAAGTTTCATAGACTTTTTCTCCTAGACGCTGATGGTTCGGCCAGAGTTGCAGATCGTATCTCGATTGTAAACGGGTCCATTTGTTTCAACTGGAACTGGGTCAGGCCTGTTCGCGGGAGGGCACAAAATGATCTGGCGGATTTAATTAGCGAGTTACAGACCGTGACTCTTGACCAAAATGCTGACGTTTCTTACAAATGGTCTCTTGCTCCCGATGGCGTTTTCAAAACTAAAATCCTATCGGGTCTCATAGATGGAAAAAATTCGGTTGGGGCGCAAAATCTCAGCACCTTAAGAAACAATTATGTCCCGTTAAAAGTTGAAATTTTCGTTTGGCGTGCAAGGCAATTGAGGTTACCGGTTCGGGTGGAACTTGATAAAAGAGGAATCGACTTGGACTCCATTCTATGTCCTCTATGTAACAACATGGTTGAATCGGTTGAACATGTCCTTGCCCAATGCCCAAAAGTCGTTGATCTATGGAATCATATTCTCAAGTTGTGGAATCTCCCGGCCATCAACTCGATTCGATGGAGCAAATTTTCGATGACTTCTCCCTGTTTCCTCATCCTTCAGCAACTGGAAAAGTCATTTGGCAAGGATTTAAATGGGGAGTTTGTTATTCTCTTTGGAAGGCTAGAAACGAATTGTTTTCTAAAAAGCAAGCGTGGAACTCGGCGGTTATCCTAAACAACATTCAAATTTCGTGCTTTGGTTGGATCTCTAAGCGTTGTAAATAGATTTCGTTGGAATGGAACCAATGGCTCATCAATCCGGCGTCTTATGTTTCGTCTACTCCAAATAGATCCGGAATTGGTTAATTTGCATTAGGGATCTCGATCCTTTTTAGTTTGTTTCCTTGTATATATGTTTTTCGGTCTTTTTTGGCTTGTATAGTTTTGGCTTTCTCGTGGTTTTTGTTTCGTGACTCCTTGTATTTTTTTTTTTCGGTTAATATATAGCTTGCTTTTCGAAAAGAAAAAAAAAAGTCTAAGAATCATCCATGACTCCTTATATATTGAACTTTTCTTCCTTTATTTTCTTAGCTTTTGATTCAATTTATTTTGATAGAATTAAACCTAATATAAAATTGTTTACTGATACAAAAATTTAGGTCCAAATTCACTAACAAACGACACATTTGAATACCCGCAGCTTACTGATTTCGATAATATTAATAATTCCTCTAGATAATTAGTAAAGCCTAATAATAACAGATTAATATTGATGTTAAGGTTAGGATAAGTAATACCTTCAAAATAAAATGGAGTTTGTACCGTAACTCTGCCGACTGCAGCCCTTCTATTGTTTCCAATCCTTTGGTGTCATCATAATTTTAAGTGTTAATGTGATAATAAGAAAAGAATTAGGGTTGAAAATATGAATCGATTTACCGACGAAAGCTTCTTTTAATAGTTAAATTTGGAGTCGTTTCATCCGTAAGAAACGGGATACAGGAAGGCCTAAGAAATTGGAAAGTGTATAATTGAAGTTCGGTATATTGGCCCAATTTCACGATTTATCTAACTTGGCCCAACTTAATAATTAGTAAACATATGAAATTATTATTCTTTATAGACTTAATTAAGCCCTTTGTTCCCAAAGTTTTATCTTTTTCATCCTTATCCTTAAAGTATTTTTGTTTCATCTTAACCCTTAAAGTTATGATATGGTTTCATTTAGATCCCTAGTTAACGGCAGTTAATCATGGGGACCTAAATGAAACCATATCATTACTTTAAGGCATCTGATGAAACAAAAATAGTTTAGGGACAAAGATAAAACAAAAATACTATAGGGACCAAAGGCGTAATTAAGTCAAGCGGTAACGACATTTTAGGGAATTAAATAACAATTACTCCGTACTTACTTATATACGGGGATGTCAACCGTAAAGGTGCATGATTGGTATTTGGTCTGTACGGGTGGTTGGCTCTTTGCTTGCACAACAACTCCCACCTGGTCTGCCTTTTGAGCTCTTTTTGTTAATGTCTTTCGGCTCTATTATTTGAGGCAACAGCAATCGTCGATTTATTGGCGATTTGACTGCCCCTAGACAGACTTAAAAACCCATGAAAATTTGATTCTACCATTTTCCATAGCGTTTTGTTTTTATTTTTTTCTATCTTATTTTATTTATTTATTTATATTTATTTTGTTTTATTTTATTATTTTTTTGGCCGGAGGTTCTCACGGAAGCAATCTCTCTACCCAGAAGTAGAAGTCGTTGTGTTAGCGTTTTTTAAAAAGTGTCCTGTTCGAACGTAGTTAGTTTCGTTTTGTTCATAAAATTATTTCGAGTCTGACGTGTAAGACCCGAAACCAGTTTGTACATAACGTGTATATATTTTAAATGCTGTCTGGATTCGTGTCTGTAGAAACATCCGGCGCGCATCTGGCTGCGCGGCGCGCAGAACGTGCTGACAGCTCATTTCGTCCTTTCTTCACTTTAAGGGGGCATTTTGGTATTTTCACATGTGGGACGAGTTTAAGGCCACATGATCAGATCTAGGAGTGTCATTTACTCCATTTTCAACCACTTTTCCTTTCACTTGAATTCTAGAGAGAGAGGAGGGTTCTAGTGTGAGAAAGTTCAATCAAAGGAGGAAGAAGCTTGTTTCGAGTTTAAGCTCGGGTATTAAAGTTGTTTATCTAGTCTCTAGCTACGTTTTGATTGTGGTGGTATGTTCTAAACTCGATCTTTTTTACTTTGATTGTTTAAGGGCTAGGATTTGGGTCAATGATGAACAATAAAACCCATTTGTTAGTGATTTGAGGGGTTTGGTTGAGATTGGGTCATAAAGACCCAAGGATGACTAACCTAGGGTTTTAAAGTGATAAATTGTGTTTATGGGTCTTAAATGGTTAACAATCACTAGCACACTTTGTGGTTGGGTGATTGGTTATTATTTGGGTTTGTGGGTGACCCAAATGGGTGTGTAAACCTTGAAATGGGTCAAATGAGTTTTGGGTAACCTAAGTTGTCAAATGAGTATGGAAACACACTAACCTTGCGTTAATAAGTGTATTAAGGCCATAATTGGCTAGTGTTAGGGTTTGGGTGTAATTGACCTTGTATTAGGGTTAAGAGTGCAAATGGGTCGAAATTGCACTTTGGGTCAAACTGACACTAGGATGGTGAGTGGGTTGGTTGACCAACTTGATTGTGTGATTGACTATATGCATAATGTAATAGGTACGTTACATTGAAGATTTCAAGCTCGGTAATCATTCACCAAAGGCGTTAAGGTGAGTGAAATAATTATACGTGTATGTATATAATGTATTTATTTGTGTGGAATGCGATGTGGGATTAAAGTTCGCGTATACGATACCACATCGTGTTGGCATGTGATGAAGGTTTAAAGTTCGCGTGTTCGATACCTCATCATCATGTGTGGCATGTGATATGGGTTTAAAGTTCGGGCGTTCGATACCATATCATCATGTGTGTGTGCGGGCGTGAAGTGTGGGTTTTAAGTTCGGGCGTTCGATACCACATTTCACGTGACGGGTGGGTTTAATGTTCGGGCCTTCGATGCCACCCAAGGGACTAGTGATGCATACTAGTGGCGTCTGTGTGGCTAACGGTTCATTTGCGAGAATCGTTCCCTTTGTATTTTGGTTAACTATGGTTATGTGTTGTAGTGTAGCATATTATATTTCGTGTTATATGTTATTGTTGTGCTAGCTCGTGTTATCGTAGATTTAGTGTTATACCTTGCAATGGTATGCATTTTAACATGCTAGCGTGTATGCGATATTTGTGTAAGTGACTGCAGGTAAGTAGATTATATATGTATGTGTGTAATTATTGCATTCACTAAGCGTTTTGCTTACCCTCTCGTTGTTCACCTTTTTAGGCTCCGGCGTGGACAAAGGCAAGGGCATTCGTTTGGATTAGAGATTTCCCACTTTGTTATGATAGTGGAGGCTTTTGTGATTCGACCTAGTTTATGGGTAGTTTAACCTCAAACACCATGCTCGTCTTTTGTTTGGTAATTAACTCGCGGGTCAAAAACATATTGATGATGTATGGGTCATCGTACCCCTTTTTGTAAACTCTAATCTTTGGAATTATTTAAATTATATTGCTCGTAATCGAATTAATGTTGTAAGAATTCGATTTTGGAAGTTTGGGTTTTTTTATGTGAGACTGTCAAACAACAACTCTGATGATGTAATGCGCGCCGCGTAATTGGGCTGAACCAAATGTCACCAGGCTGGTACACGTTCTGACCTGGAACTGGGCTTTAGAGCGCGCCGCGCAACCCTATGCGCACCACGCATATTGGTCTGGCCAGATTTCTGCTTCCTTTAAAAAAAAAATGTGTCGTGTTTTGGTAATCGAAGGCGGGTCGTTACAATTGGTATCAGAGCATGGTCTAAGGGATTTAGGCGACTTGAGATAGGTGCCTAGACTTAGAATTTTATGTGTGCTTAATTGTATGCGGGACTTGTAAGATGCGGGTCGGACCGGGCTTGGTTAGTGCCAAGGTTTAGGCGAACTAACTTGTGATTAATTATTTCTTATTGTGTTGCAATCATTGAGCGAGATAGATGTTGTACTAGCGAGTTAATACGACGTGCTCGCGTAAAAATGACTAGCTACTATTGTTACGGGTTCAAATCGTGTCAAACAAGCGATGTACGACGAATCGTAAAGCAAGATGGGCGGTGTGGTATATATATGTCGTTTCCTTTTGGTTTGTTGTTTAATCTATTTCATTTCTTAGAATGAAGATGAGAAACAGGCATGACACCGATAACGGAGGTACGAGCGAAGACTCCATGTTCACGGCTAAGGTTGAGGCCATCTTTAAACATCAAAAAGCGGAATTCCTCACGAATGTCAGAAAGGTCTTCCAAGAATCGGTTGATCAGCAAATAACCGAGTTAATTAACGAACGAATGAATGCCGCGATCGAAGAGGCATTCGAATCTAGAAACATTAATCCTCCGGGTGAAGGGGGTGGTGGTAATGGTGGACATGGAAGGCGAGACATCCATTATAAGAACTTCAAGGATGCTCAACCTCCCATGTTTAATGGGGTGAGGGATCCGTTGAAAAGTACATGTTGGATCTCCGACATCGAGGGGGCTTTTCGTACCGGTGAATGCCCTCCCGAGAAGAAAACGAGATACGGTTCTAGTATGTTGCGTGAAGAGGCTAAGCTGTGGTGGGGTGGTAAAATTCAAGTGTACGGTGAAGAGCAATGTATGAGCTTATCGTGGGAAGAGTTTAGAAGGGAATTCTTTAAGGAATACCGGACTCAAGCCGATCTTAATAGAATCCGGGACGAGTTGCGTAATTTGCAACAAGGTTCGATGGACTTGGTTACTCTCAAGTCTACCTTCTTGTCAAAGACTCGTTTTTGTCCGGGGTATGTTGGTGATGATCAAATGTTGATGCAATATTTCTATCGTACCTTAAGCGATGAGTTGAAGGGTAAGATTAGTCGGGGAATGGCTAAGTCTTTTGAAGAGTTGTTTGAGTTAGCTCGGGGTTTTGAACCGGAGGTCCCGAAAAGAAGTGATTTCTCTTCCCCTAAGAGAAAATTTGAAGGTTCGAGTCATTCGAACTTTTTAAACAAAAAGAACAAGAAGGGTTCTGAAAGTGTTAATAGCGTGAAGAAGGGTGGTTCCGGAAATTTTCTCCCGACTTGCTATAATTGTGGACAAAGGGGTCACATCTCTCGTGAATGCCCAAAGCCGGCTACAAACAAATCCACATGTTTTAATTGTCAAAAGCAAGGACACCGAAAGTCGGAGTGTCCCGATTTACTTCCCCACTGATCCTGCCCCTATATATATATATATATATATATATATATATATATATATATATATATATATATATATATATATATATATATATATAAATATATATATATATATATAAAGAGCCTTAGGATCTTTATTTGTTTACATTATTGTGATGAGCTGTAATCACAAAAACATAATAATCAGCACAATACGAATAACCTATAATAACGATCAATTAAACGTAAAGGAACTTATCGAACTTGAAAGTGACCCAAAGTGACCTTAGTGTGATAATTAGACCTGGAATTTTTGCTATGCTTTTGGGTCACATGGACTTTATGAGGGTGAGCCAATTTTGTCTGAAATATAAAAAAGACACACTTACATTATAATAAAGGGATCATATATTTTCATATTAAAACAACATCATCATCATCATTATCATAAATCATTATCATAAGATTACCTACCTAACTTTCCATTGAGGCAAAATTATTGTATGATAACACACAAAGACAATATTAGCCCTGCAGAAACATTGTCATAATTAGCCCTGCAGGCGATGTGATCACAAGCAATTTTAGAGATACGATACAAAAAGATAACAAATACTTACAATATAAGATAGTGGTACATCAGGATCACTTTCATTTCAAGACTAAAATTTTCAATTGAAAACCCTTCATTTGACTATCTCTTTCGATTTCTCCCATCATTACCGAATGAAATCACAAATAACATAATGATAAAACAGGTCACTTTAGGTGTACCTGCATCAAATATATATTACATAATATTGAAAAATATAACTCACATTCAGATAAGTAATGTAGAAAAATAGGAACCTACAAAAATCGCATCACAGTCTCTATTCTTGAGTTCTTTTTGTATTCCTCGGGTCTCAAAGTACTTATTACACAGCTTCCATCAGAGCACCTATCTGTAAAGAAGCACATAATAGTTAAGAATCGTGTGTGTTGGACCCAACCTATAACGCAAAAGAGGTAATATGATTAAGAAACATAGTTAATCACAACTTGAGTAGCCCATCAATTTTAAGTAAAGTAAACCATTAATACAATTACAATTATTATCCGTTAAAAGTAACAATGCAATTTTATACCATACCTGTCATTTTTAGGAACCTCTATACTATCAGTCTCCTAAGACTGATGATGGTAATGCTGATTATGATGATCAACCTCAGTTTTCGAGTTACAGATTATTCCATACACCGGAGATTCTATGAGAATTACCATTGGGTTCAATAATAAACACAATGAAACCTAATTTAGTTAACAAAAAGCATTACTTCACGAACTCCTAAATAATATACAGAATTTCTCATTCGTAAGTGGTGAGTTCAAAATCGCATATAATCAATATCCAAATAGGCACACAATTAAACATAGAAAGTAGAGTAACAACAAACTTACCAATGAATTGGGTAACTGTCCAAATGTATTAACAAAAATGTGCCAAAGTCCAAGTGTCCAAGCTGAGTGAGTAACAACAACGAATCGGCAACACTAAATTGATGTTCCATCCGAAATTGTAGGAAGTTAAATTACCACTCCCGTTATCACGTCCCATCATTTAGCAACCTGAATGTGTGCGAGTTTATCACTTCCGTTTCTTCGAGGTTTGTTTTTTAATTAAGCTCTATTTGCTTTTAAAATTCTTAATTTTGTTAAATTCGAGTTATCTTTATTGAATTGTGTATAAATAGGGATTGTCTTTTGATTTCAATACAATTATAAACTTTTCTGTTTAAGTCATACGCTTTGCAAAAATAATCATGTGTTTTTGATTGGCTAATGAATGTACAATTGGGTAATTGTAGTACATTATTGTTAAGCATTAATAAGTTTTGACTATCCAATACAAACCCTAATTTTTTTTAAATCCACAATTAAACTTACCCTGATTTCATCAATACATGTGTTAAAAACTGAAATTTAAAACACACGTTTAGTAAGATACCTGGTTACATAAAAGACTTGATGGAATGTTCAAATCGGAGATAGATGATGAAAGGTTGCTATGACGATCTTTTTTTCTTTTGGTTTTTCAGTCGCGTGATCTTGATTTTGAATTATTAATCAGTGTGTTTTTTCGGTGCAATCAATTAAGGTATTGTGTTTGTATGTGATGGGTTTGTATAACGCAGCCTTTATTCAGATTTGATTCTGATTGTAACTGATCTTGATTATCACGATAGGTTTAGGGATTTTGGTGTGATGATATTTTGGGAGCGGCAATTGTTTTTTGATGAATCCTTAACAAATGATAAGCAAAATCGGAACCCTCGTACGTAACGTCTCTTCATTCCCGTGTTTTCGATTCCTAGCTTCAGTTAACTCCAACAAGCAATTTACACTACTACAAAAATCCAGACCTTATATTATTTAAGTTTCTACTACTACGTGCCTCAAATTTCAAGGCGCTCATAACTGGACTCACCTGGGGTTGTATTTCTGCAAGCTCTCTCACTCTTAACAGAATTGGTATCGGGATCGGAGTTGATGCATGCTTCTTAGAGTTTTGTACCTGCTTCAAGTAACACTCTGTAATCAACTTACATGACACACAAACGAGATGACTGGATAATCCCGCAAACATTTTTTGGCCTTTAATATACCAAAATAATATATATTTATTTTAACTATGATCTAAAAACAATATCATTACAATGATAATCTAAAATAATAACTATATGCATTAATGATAGAAATTGAGCGACTATCAACCGGCTTGACTCGTTTAGCACATTACCCTTTAGCTTAACTCCTCAATTTAACCAGTTTGACTTAGTTACAATAAACAACCACCCTAACTGACCCATTCATAAGTAAACGGGTTGTAACCATCAGAGTATAGACTCATGAAAAGTCACTGAAATTAAAATTTGCTTACCTCTTTATCAGCATGTAACTGTGTGAAACTCACTCTCAGCAGGTTCCTCCACTTGTCCTGCAAACATCAACAATTGGCTAGTGTAAAATACAAGGTTGTCTTTACTCATAATAGAGATAATGTATAAACTCGTTTCCTAATTAAAAAATCATACTTTGAGATCAACTGATGTACGGTGTGAGCATGTATTCAATAAATCGTGTTTATTAGTTTTAGAGAGCACGTATCGGATGATATAAACACGAATACCTTAATCTATTTATAAATAAATAATTTTAGAGAATCAAAACAGTTTTATCATTATCTTCCAACCGGCACTAAATCTCTCCATTAATTAGGATGATTCCTTCAAAAACAAAAGAAAATATATAACCCACACGGTTAGCTCATTTATAAATTTATAAATAATCTGAAATCGATTTACCTGGTTCATAGTAGGATGTGTGTTATCAGACATCAAAAAGAGAATAAATCAATTTAAATTCATAAGATGTTGCACAAAGGTATATGATTTAATATGAACCCTAATCAAACATAACAGAAAAATATAGATTAAAATTTCTTGTAAAAACACATAATAGAGATGAAGAAGATAAAGCAACTGCTACTTACTATGTACTTTAATCGTGATATCCATCATGAAATCGATGAGAATCCGAAATTAAAATCGGTGAAGACTGTTAAGATTAATGAAATCGGAAACATAGATGAAGGCATACGGTTGTCGATCGTCACACACGTACAGATTAACGATTGAATCCTTTTTGATTTCGTTTTGTTTAATTGATTGCAAAAAATCGGAACCCTAATCCAATTGCTGAACGTCAGTATAGAAAGAGGAAGAAAAAGGGATTAAGGATTAACGATTAAGTTTGGATTATTTTCCGCATGAATAGACTCAGTTTTAGGTTGGGTTTGTTTTTTTCGATTGAATCTTTTAAGATTTAGGGTTTGTATGAGAAGAGGGATGAACGTACGGTTTGTTTTTTGTGACAGCCTGCTCAACCAATCGTGAAGCGACACGTGGCAAAATGGAATGGCTGTATTTGGCTGTCACACTCTATCGATTGTTGTTTTGTTTTTGATGGATATTAAAAATTGTAATTGTAGGTGTTCATCGTCGGTTCGCCAGATGAGATTGTTGCCAGAAATCAGGTTTTCAGTCGACAATATCGAAAACCTATGCTATTGCTGTGGTAACCCTTATGGTTGCCCGTCAGAAACTTATTGTTATAAGTTTGATAT
The DNA here is from genome assembly GCF_046630445.1 of Rutidosis leptorrhynchoides. Classification (NCBI taxonomy): domain Eukaryota; kingdom Viridiplantae; phylum Streptophyta; class Magnoliopsida; order Asterales; family Asteraceae; genus Rutidosis; species Rutidosis leptorrhynchoides. The sequence continues at coordinate 337,464,062 of NC_092339.1, read as the reverse complement.
TAATTCAATAATTCACATACGTGAGTGGACGGTTACAAAAAAGCGAATTTGATACCTGCAGAAATTGGTTCAATTTACCTTAAGTGATGGATTCTCTTTTGAACTCGTTTGAGAAATTACAATCATGATTTTGGGCCAAAAAATGGAACTTGAATCATCAATTTAGGTATCGAATGGGTGAAAGAGACGACGATTTAGGGTTTGAGTTTGGTTTGGGTTGAACAGACGAAGGAAAATTGTGATTGACGATCGGTATTTTTTATCTATTTTGTTTGCACAGCGTGGCATCATTAGTTGTTAATAATAATTAGTCTAGTGATTAACATGTCAGCAAATAGATTAAGATTAACTAAAAATTTTTCGAGTGTAACGGTACTGTCGGAAAACTTTAACTTGAGGCGAACATAAATATACGGGCTGTCGTTGTGTTAAGCGTTTTTTAAAAAGTGTCCGTTTTGCGTATAGTTAGTCCCGTCGGGTTCGTGAGACTTTTTCGAGTTGAACGGTGGTCTCGGAAAAATTTAACTCGCACCGAGCAAGAAGATAGAGCCCGTTATAAATCCGCGCGGGGGGAGATAATCAAGTGGGTCCCACGCGGGCCATACCAATAATGTAATATAGTTAACGCCCTTGTAATAATTGTATTGTATATACGCGTGATAAGTGTATAGGCCATGTAGGCCATAGGATTCAATAATGTAAGTGACGTGTGCGGTGTAAAATTAAATAAGTTTCGATGCGCAATAATGTATAGGTAGTGCGCGGGTCCCAGGGAATCTGTAAATAGTATTATGGCTCGCCTATAAAAAGGAAGCCTCGGTTGTCATTTGTAATCAGGTTGTATTTGATAATAAACCTCACTTGGTTTTCTCCATGAATATAAATCCAACGTGGCTTTCTCTAATGACTCCTTAATTGTGATTAGTCACATGGCAATCTCTAATGACATCTCTAATCACCCACTAATCCACACGCTGGCATCTAATCTAAACAGTAATGAATTAACACAGAAAAAAATCCCCACAAAATCAAACGTTACGCCTCATCTTCAAACCCTAATACATCAAACCGCCATTACAATCACAAAATGCGATTGTGGATGAATCAGAAAATCAAGCGCCTTCAGAAGGTTTAATCATGCCTTGTGTAATATCGACATCAGGTTAGATCTATCTTTAATTTGAATTTTCATGTTGCATCAGTGTATCAATCGATATATATATCTATAATCAAATTGAATAGCATGTTGTATCGAGTTGGAGTATCAAGTTCAATTCTGACGTGATTGCCTTTGATTATCATGTTTTAGGGTTGATTCTGGGTGTTGGTGAAATTACGGATTTTGATTTCATCAATTCTGACGTGATTGTGTGCTTTGAAAAAGGTGGCTCTGAAGTGTGTTTAAAATAGAATGAAGTGCTGATAGATTCACGTGCGAACATTAAAAAATGAATACCTCTACAACTTCCAATCCAAGCGTAAAATATTTGACATTTCCAAACTGTTGAAGCACGTGAATAATTTTGGGAGCATCTTCATCATATGGACAAGAAATATAGAAATCCACTTTCTCCAAAGAAGAGAAACCATATGCGGAATACAACTCGGTATAGTATTCGCTTTCATACGTCAATGAGGATAATTTAGGTGCAGAAATCATAAAATCCCCTTTGAATTTTACAACAGTGAGATCCTTCAAATGAGGTGCTACCACATTAACAACAGAATACGAACGTCCATTTTTAATCGAGAAGTTAGAAAGTTGAGAATGGTAAATGGTGAAATCATCAACATATATGTTGCAGTCACTTAAGGTGAGATTTTTCAAGTTTGGGCGCTTAGAAAAAAGACCACCATACTCAACATCATCTTTAGCATGGCTAACTTCGGTGCTGGTGCTTTCTCCGTCTTGGAAAGGAATTACGTTACTCAAATTGACACGATCAAAATGCAACGTTGTTAAAGTTGGTAGGTCCCAAGATGATTTGATTGTAGTTGATATTGAACATTCAAACAAAGTGAGATCTTTAAGAGACTGAGAAATAAAAAGAGAAAGAGGGAATTCGATCTGCTTTCCGTACGAACAAATAATAGTCATCTTCTGGACATTGTGCGAAAACGCATAGTTCATAATCGGTTCGACAAACGCTTGGCTAACTTCTCCACGAAAACAAAGTTTAACAGACGACAATTCTTTTTTCATTATCGCAGGAAGACAGAACATGAGTAACATACTCAGAGAACTTGCGTAATGAATCAAAATATCATGAGTATCGAAATTGAAATGTGGGATTGACTTCCATGTATACTTCCATCTAGATGACAAAATACTAGTTTTGATAGCATCTTTGGTTTCGATATAAGAGAGAATTTTGTTGATGATATCGTCTGGCAAGCTGCTTAGTCTATCAGCAGCTAGATTCATTCTCACTACTTAAGCTGCACGTTGATAACATAAAACATATACATGATTTTCATTAAAAAAAATAATAAAAAAAAAATAAATAATGCGCAGAACACTATTTAAACATATACAGATTCTGGAAACTATTAGCTGCACTACACCATTTACGTTAGTTCATGTGGTTTGAGTGCTCTACACCAATAATAATGTTTTTCAAACCACTTTTAATGGCGTGTTTATATAGAATTAAAACATTATTTGTTACTTTAATTGAATTTTTAATAAACTTTATACAGAGTATAATCTTACTTATATATTCATTTTTTTTTTTAAATGCAAACTCACCCACCCACCTAATACTAACACGAATATATACACCACGAAATATCCTAAATAAGACTCGAACCCTCAACCTCAAATTTGTAAAGGTGACCTCGATACCGCCAAACATTATTTGTCAATTTTATGCAAATAGGTTCCCAAAATTTCTAGTAGCTAGTAGTCTGTCGTTTACTAATATAGAATTTATTAAAAATTAGAACAAATTATAAGATGATGATATATTCTTTTTATAATTTGTTCTAATTTTTAATAAATTCAATATTATTAAACGACAGACTACTAGCTACTAGAAATTTTGGGAACCTATTTGCCATAAAATTGACGTTTTAAGTCCCAAAACTTTTGATATAGTCATCGAATCAATAGTTTAACGGTTGCTTTACATAGTTTTGGATTAATTATACTATTACGGTATGATTACACAAGCCTAATAACGTAATAATATTCAAGTTGGGTTCAGATTTACCTTCACAGCGACAACGAATTTATCAACAAGCGTGGTACGTTTCCTATTGGAAAACCGTGTGTACTTTTACCAATTTCAGATTAACGTAGCGGATAGTTAAAATAATAATCTTTTATTATTTAATAAAAACATTTACAAGATTATATAATCATATATTTAATGAAACATGCACACGATTAATTTATTCCAATGATCCAATTACACTATAATAATTTTCATGAATATAAAACAAAAGAGGAGTTAACTATATACCTTTCTTAAAGAAATTGATGAGACGGAGAAAAACTTACGATCAAAAGTATGACCGTCTCTTTGGATAGTCCACACTATACTTCAAACGACCGTCAATGGATGCTAGTCCAAACTCAAATATCGTATTAATATAATCCAATTATATTAATACATTAATCGATAATACTCTGTATGTGTATGTTGAGATTTATCAAAGGAAAGCAAAACAAATATGTTATTTTTTCTCTCTTCTCTCTTACTGATCTCATAACTCAACGATCATATATATATGAATATATGATATACTCTGTTTGTTTGGTAGCAAAAAGCAAATCAAAAGAATATATTGTTTTCGATTTCTTTGTCTGTAATATCATATTTCGTTTGATTTGGTTTTAAAAAGTCGTATTTCTCAAATACTTTAGGGGTATGTTATGTAACTTATAATTAATAATTTCTATCATGTCGCTTTCATGTGAATAGTAAATTAATTAATTTCGTTTCATTTACAATTCATATGAATAGTAAATGAATTAATTTCGATTTACTATTTTGTTACTTGAGTAATATATATACATCATATATATATTTTATTTGACGTCTCGGTGTATATGTGTGTGACCCCGAAGGCTCAAATAAAGTTGGTCGTATAGTTATATGTTGATAATGCTAAAAACGAACATATATTTCATAGCATTATTCCTCAAGAAAGACAAGCTTTTAGTTGCAATTGTCCTATTTACAAGTGATATTCTTTTAAATAATAAAAGGTGAAGACAAAAGACAGATTCGACGAATTGAAGACGCAAACGACCAAAAAGCTCAAAAGTACAAAATACAATCAATAAGGTTCCAATTATTGATAAGAAACGTCTCAAAATTACAAGAGTACAAGATTCAAAACGCAAAGTACAAGATATTAAAATTATTCGCAAGGACGTTCGAAAATCCGGAACCGGGACCAGAGTCAACTCTCAACGCTCGATGCAACGGACTAAAAATTACAAGTCAACTATGCATATGAATATAATATAATATATAATTAATTCTTAAAATTAATATATGTTATATTATATTTAAATAAACGTCGGCATAAGAAAACAACCAAATGTGGCTCTCCCCAGCTGGCCATGCGATCGCATGGCCTGGAAGGCATAAATCCATACGATCGCATGGTGCACAGTTCCAGCCCACATGCCTATAAAAATCGAGCTTTGGTGCACTACAAAAACACATCTTTTTATATCTCAATATATCTATACGTAATATTTATATTTATATTTTAATTTTAATTTTAATTTTAAATCCTAATAATAAGGGTATGTTAGCAAATGTTGTAAGGGTGTAAGTCGCAATTCTGTCCGTGTAACGCTACGCTATTTTTAATCATTGTAAGTTATGTTCAACCTTTTTAATTTAATGTCTCGTAGCTAAGTTATTATTATGCTTATTTAAAACGAAGTAATCATGATGTTGGGCTAATTACTAAAATTGGGTAATTGGGCTTTGTACCATAATTGGGGTTTGGACAAAAGAACGACAATTGTGGAAATTAGACTATGGGCTATTAATGGGCTTTATATTTGTTTAACTAAATGATAATTTGTTAATGTTAATATAAAGATTTACAATTGGACGTCCCTATAAATAACCATATACATTCGATCGGATACGATGGGCAGGGTATTTATATGTACGAATAATCGTTCATTTAACCGGACACGGGAATGGATTAATAACCACTAGAATTATTAAAACAGGGGTGAAATTATGTACAAGGACACTTGGCATAATTGATAACAAAGTATTAAAACCTTGGGTTACACGCAGTCGACATCCTGGTGTAATTATTAAACAAAGTATTAAAACCTTGTTACAGTTTAAGTCCCCAATTAGCTGGAATATTTAACTTCGGGTATAAGGATAATTTGACGAGGACACTCGCACTTTATATTTATGACTGATGGACTGTTATGGACAAAAACCAGACGGACATATTAAATAATCCAGGACAAAGGACAATTAACCCATGGGCATAAAACTAAAATCAACACGTCAAACATCATGATTACGGAAGTTTAAATAAGCATAATTCTTTTATTTTATATTTAATTTCCTTTATTTTATATTTAATTGCACTTCTAATTATCGCACTTTTATTTATTGTTATTGTATTTAATTGCACTTTTAATTATCGTACTTTTTAATTATCGCAAGTTTATTTTATCGCACTTTTATTTATCGCAATTTCATTATCGTTATTTACTTTACGCTTTAAATTAAGTCTTTTATTTATTTAAAATTTTTACATTTTGTTTTAACTGCAACTTAAGTTTTAAAATCGACAAACCGGTCATTAAACGGTAAAAACCCCCCTTTATAATAATAATATTACTTATATATATATATTTGTATTTTTATAAAATAAAACTAATATAGCGTTAAGCTTTGTTTAAAGATTTTCCCTGTGGAACGAACCGGACTTACTAAAAACTACACTACTGTATGATTAGGTATACTGCCTATAAGTGTTGTAGCAAGGTTTAAGTATATCCATTCTCTAAATAAATAAATATCTTGTATAAAATTGTATCGTATTTAATAGTATTTCCTAGTAAAATATAAGCTATTTCATATACACCTCTGTTAACATCAAGTATTTTTGGCGCCGCTGCCGGGGACAATCTAGCTTAAAAGCCGGAAGCGCAACGCTAATATATATATATATAAAAAAAAGATTTTTTTTAGTTTACTTTTATAAAAAAATACGCTTTTGTAAAAATACGTTTTAAATATTCAAAAATATAAAAAGAAAAACAAAAATATAAATATAAATATTTTTAAGAGTTTGGTAAATATTTAAGTTTTATAAAGTTTCTTTATTTCTATTTTTTAGTTTGTAAAAATATAAGTTTTATTTAATTTATAAATATATTTTATAAATATATTTTACAGCAAAAACAGAAAATAAAAAAAAATATTAAAACTCGAGTCAGGTACTGTAGCAGCCCACTCTGTGGCCCGAAACCCTAGCCCATGCGATCGCATGGCCGAGTAGCTTAGGACTCATGCGATCGCATGAGCCCGTCTGACACGCCACATTTGACTGCAGCCTGCATTAATTACGGATTATAATAATTATTATTATTATATTTAAACCCTAATTAGGGTTATATATTGTATAATTTAATTTAGTGTTATTTATTTAATTTGTATTTTTAGTTTAATTAGTTTATTTAAATTGTAAAATTAATAGTTTTATTAAATAAATAATATAAAAATAACATTTTTATAAAAATTGTAATTTTTACAACTTTTAGTATATTTTTATATTTTGTCCCTTTTTAATTGTTTTAGCGTAATATTTGTATTTTTCGCTCGTATTTAGTTATTAATTCATAGTTTTTGCCATAGTTATTTTTATTTCTAGATTTTTAGGCTCTGCCGTAAAAGCCCTTAAGTGCTTTTTCTTTAGACTAAGATTTAGGTGCTTTAGAATTTTGCGACGACTTTTTAAATTTTAGTGCCTTTTTAAGTTATTGCCATTTGGGATATAGTTTTTCTTATAAGCTTTAATATTTTTAGACGCCTTTTACCTATGTATCAATTATCATTCCAATTAGTAATCTCAATTTGCGATTATAATTTTAAGTTAGTGGTAGTAATAAGGTTGGGTTAGTCGAGTGTTTTAAAGTTTTATAAGTCACTCTTTTTATTTCTTATTTTTCGACGCCTTTTATTTTTCAACCCTTTTCTTTTTGGATGTTTACTTCTTCAAATCTTCGTTTTCGCCTTTTATCTTTGCACTTATTTATTTAAACGAATATCACTTGTAAATAGGACAATGGATTTTCTCTACTTCTTATCTAAATTTCTTAAAATTACAAAAATTTATTTTAAGTGGTTAAATTGATAGACATCAAAATTTTCTGGTTCGTAGTAATAGTTGGATTTTTACGTGGACCGGGTTATTGGAGCCAAACAGTCCTCAATTATATTGAGACCAAACGAATCCTGCCCCTCTGCTGCATCTTTTGGCTATTCGAAACGTGGGCAAAATCAGAAAAGTCTATTAATTGGATAACTTATATAATTTTTCTTTCCTTTTAAAAACTAATAGGATATTCAGTGAATGCACCGAGCAAGACGTTCACCACCTTTTGTACGTTCACCACCTGTAACTAGATCAAGACATCTAGCAAATATTACCGCCGTTGATTTTTCTTTAGAATCCTCATCCAGTCTACCAAGTACTCCAATTCAAATTTCCGATAATCCATTTTTTGAACCCGACCTCACAATTGAGAATCCGGAGAATATTCAGGGACAATTCATAGATCCTGAACCATTAAATTTTCCTCCGGAACCACCAATCATTCAAACAGAGATTGTTGAGGAATGAACCATTAAATCAGAATCCTCTAGTGATTCCGATTCAACAAATTCAATTATGGAGAATCTGGAACCTTTAAGTATGGAAGACCGAATGAGAGCTAAACGCACTGGCCAAGGTCACGCAATTACTCATCCAGACATCAATGCACCAGATTATGAAATCAAAGGACAAATTATACATATGGTGACTAATCAATGCCAATTTAGTGGTGCGCCGAAGGAAGATCCAAATGAACATCTTCGTACCTTTAATAGGATCTGCACACTATTTAAAATAAGAGAAGTTGAGGATGAACAGATATATCTCATGTTATTTCCCTGGACTTTAAAGGGAGAAGCCAAAGATTGGTTAGAATCATTACCTGAAGGGGCGATTGATACATGGGACGTTTTAGTTGAAAAATTTCTTAAACAATTCTTTCCGGCATCTAAAGCCGTAAGACTTCAAGGAGAAATTGTTACGTTCACACAGAAACCGAATGAAACTCTATATGAGGCGTGGACTAGATTTGGAAAGTTATTAAGAGGATGTCCGCAACATGGTTTAGACACCTGTCAAATAGTACAAATATTCTACCAAGGATGCGACATCACTACAAGGAAAGACATCGATATAGCAGCTGGTGGTTCTATTATGAAGAAAATAGAAACTGATGCTTACAAAATTATTGATAACACTGCTTCCCACTCACATGAGTGGCACCAAGAAAAAGATATCATTAGATCATATAAAGCAGCTAGAGCCAATTCTAGCCATGACTTAGATTCCATTTCCGCAAAGATAGATGCTGTCGAGAGACGAATGGAAAAGATGACTAAAGATATCCACTCAATACGAATTAGTTGTGAGCAGTGTGGAGGACCACATTTGACAAAAGATTGTCTCGGTATTGAATTAACAATGGAACAAAGAGAGAATATTTCATACATAAACCAAAGGCCTGGAAATAATTATCAGAATAATTATCAACCGCCAAGACCGATTTACAATCAAAATCAGAATTATAACCGAAATATTCCATACAACAACCAACAAGGTCCTAGTAATCAACAAGTATCCAATAATACTTACAATCAGCAAAGACCTAATTTTCAAAACAAACCACCACAAACCGATGATAAAAAGCTGAATTTAGAAGATATGATGACAAAGCTAGTTGAAACTCAAACGCAGTTTTTCACATCTCAAAAACAAACTAATGAACAAAATGCTCAAGCATTTAGAAATCAACAAGCTTCTATTCAAAACTTGGAACAAGAAGTAAGTAACCTAGCAAGGTTAATAGGTGAAAGAAAACCGGGAAGTTTACCTAGTGATACAAATGCTAACCCCCGGAATGAAACAGCTAAAGCTATTATCACAAGAAGTGGTACAACACTTAAACCACCTGAAATACCTGTAACTTCTGATGAAACTATTCCTACTCCACAAGAACCACAACCTGATCAAGATAAGGAAAAAGAACCGGTAGTTGAAAAGGTTAATGAAGATAACACAGTTAAGGATAAACCTTATGTTAAACCATACCAACCACCACTTCCTTACCCGAGTAAAATGAAAAAAGAAAAACTTGAAGCCGAGCAATCCAAATTCTTGGATATGTTTAAACAGATAAATGTAAATCTTCCTTTCATTGATGTGATTTCAGGAATGCCTAGATATGCTAAATTTTTGAAAGATCTAATCTCAAATAGAAAGAAAATGGAAGAACTCTCGGCTGTTACTATGAATGCTAATTGTTCAACAGTGCTGTTGAATAAGATACCGGAAAAATTATCTGATCTAGGAAGTTTCACAATTCCATGTTTTCTGGGTAGTCTTAGTTCAATAGAAGCATTGGCAGACTTAGGTGCTAGTATAAATCTAATGCCGTATTCATTATACGCTAAACTAGACCTTGGAGAATTGAAACCAACAAGAATAAGTATACAACTAGCCGATCGATCAATAAAATATCCTAGAGGGATAATGGAGAACATGCTAGTTAAAGTTGGTACTTTAGTATTTCCAGTAGATTTTTTTGTTCTGGACATGGAAGAAGATTCTCAAGTTCCTCTCATATTAGGAAGACCATTCTTAAACACGGCTAAAGCAATGATAGACGTGTTTGGTAAGAAACTGACCCTAAGTATAGAGGACGAGAGTGTTACCTTTTCAGTTGATAGAGCAATGCAACAACCGCGATCTGCAGATGACACATGCTATTATATTCAAACTATAGAATCACATGTAGAATTGTTAGAAGAATTTCCAGAATTACAAGGAACAGGAGAATGTTCTTTAGGAGAAGAAACTGAACCAATTGATGAAGCTGAAATGTTAGCTACACTAATGGCTAATGGATATGAACCAACAACAGAAGAAATTCAAATGCTAAAAGAAGAAGACAGATATCGATATAAATCATCGATAGAAGAACCTCCAACATTAGAGTTAAAGCCACTTCCAAACCATTTGGAATACGCTTATTTACATGGTGAATCTGAATTACCTATAATAATATCGTCTTCTCTTACTGAAAATGAAAAATCACAACTCATTTCTGTGTTGAAAGCTCATAAACCAGCCACTGCATGGAAGATTCATGATATTAAAGGAATAAGTCCTTCGTATTGCACACATAAAATCCTTATGGAAGAAGGTCATAAAACGTATGTGCAACATCAACGAAGACTAAATCCTAATATGCAAGATGTTGTTAAAAAAGAAATAATTAAACTGCTAGATGCAGGTTTAATTTATCCAATTTCTGATAGTCCATGGGTAAGCCAAGTTCAATGCGTGCCTAAGAAGGGTGGCATGACTGTCATTACAAATGAGAAAAATGAGCTTATTCCTACTAGGACTGTAACAGGATGGCGTGTGTGTATTGATTATAGAAAATTGAATGACGCCACCAGAAAAGATCACTTTCCCTTACCTTTTATTGATCAAATGTTGGAAAGGTTAGCCGGAAACAGTTACTATTGTTTTCTAGATGGTTTTTCCGAATATTTTCAAATTCCAATAGCACCCGAAGATCAAGAGAAAACCACGTTCACATGCCCTTATGGTACTTTTGCTTACAAACGCATGCCATTTGGACTTTGCAACGCCCCTGCAACCTTTCAAAGGTGCATGATGGCGATTTTTTACGACATGATAGAAGAATGCATGGAAGTTTTCATGGATGACTTTTCAGTCTTCGGTGATACATTTGAATCATGTCTAGTTAATCTGGAACGAATGCTTATTAGATGCGAACAATCAAATCTAGTACTTAATTGGGAGAAATGCCATTTCATGGTTAAAGAAGGCATCGTTCTTGGACATAAAATTTCAAAAGAAGGAATTGAAGTGGATAGAGCTAAAGTAGATGTAATTGCTAAACTTTCACATCCCACCAATATTAGAGGAGTTAGGAGTTTTCTAGGGCATGCCGGTGTTTACCGACGTTTCATAAAAGATTTTTCTAAAATTGCCACTCCTATGAATAAACTCCTAGAAAAGGATGCTCCATTCATCTTTTCAGATGAATGTATCAAATCTTTTAATATTCTTAAAGAGAAACTCACTAAAGCGCCGATCATGATAACACCAAATTGGAATCTACCGTTTGAACTTATGTGCGATGCAAGTGATTTTGCAATGGGAGCCGTTTTAGGACAAAGGATTGAAAAACGATTTCAAACTATATATTATACTAGTAAGACGTTACAAGGAGCACAAACAAATTACACAACTACTAAAAAAGAACTCCTTGCTATTGTCTTTGCTTTTGACAAATTTCGTTCATATCTCGTTCTAGCAAAAACGGTGGTCTATACCGACCATTCTGCTCTTAGATACCTATTTTCGAAACAAGATGCCAAACCAAGATTAATCCGTTGGATCTTACTCTTACAAGAGTTCGATATTGAAATCCGAGATAAAAGAGGAGCAGAAAATCTCACCGCTGATCATCTTTCTCGTCTTGAAAATCCCGACTTAGAAGTTCTAAATGAATCGGCCATACAAGACAACTTTCCTGATGAATATCTATTGAAGATAGATTATAATGAAATACCATGGTTTGTAGACTATGCAAACTACTTAGTATGTGGATTCCTTGAAAAAGGATTATCGTACCAAAAACGAAAGAAATTCTTCAGCGATATAAAACACTATTTTTGGGAAGATCCACATCTGTTTAAAAGTTGTCCCGATAGAATAATACGCCGATGTGTATTCGGAGATGAAGCTAGTAAAATCTTAAACCATTGTCACACAGGACAAACATGAGGGCATTATGGGCCTCAACTAACAGCAAGAAAAGTTTATGATGCTGGATTCTATTGGCCTACAATTTACAAAGACGCACACCTTCTTTGCAAATCCTGTGATGCTTGTCAAAGGGCCGGAAAAATAAGTCAACGTGATGAAATGCCACAAAATGTCATTCAAGTATGTGAAGTATTTGACATTTGGGGTATTGACTTTATTGGTCCATTTCCAAAATCTCATAATAATCTCTATATTCTCGTAGCCATTGATTATGTATCTAAATGGGCGGAAGCACAAGCTCTCCCAACTAACGATGCACGAGTTGTAGTCAACTTTTTAAAACGTCTTTTTGCAAGGTTTGGAACACCGAAAGCTTTAATAAGTGATCGGGGAACTCATTTCTGTAATAATCAACTTGAGAAAGTTCTTAAAAGATATGGAGTCACTCATAAAATCTCCACCGCATATCATCCACAAACAAGTGGACAAGTTGAAAATACCAACCGAGCTTTAAAACGTATTCTAGAAAAAACCGTAGGATCAAATCCGAAGGAATGGTCCATTAAATTGGAGGATGCACTATGGGCTTTTAGAACAGCCTACAAAACTCCAATTGGAACCACACCTTTTAAAATCGTTTACGGAAAAGTATGTCATCTTCCAGTAGAAATTGAACACAAAGCATTTTGGGCTTTGAAGACATGTAATCTTGATTTACATGAAGCTGGACGTCTACGGTTAAGTCAACTAAACGAATTAGAAGAATTAAGACATGAAGCATACGAAAATTCGTTAATCTATAAAGAAAGAACGAAGAAATGGCGTGATAAAAGAATCAGAAGTTCAAAAGAATTTAAAGAAGGAGACAGAGTTCTTCTTTTCAATTCACGATTCAAGCTATTTCCTGGAAAATTGAAATCAAGATGGTCTGGACCATTCATAGTCAAAAGAGTTTTCCCATACGGAACGATAGAATTAATAAATTCAAATGGGATTAAATTTAAAGTTAATGGTCACAGAGTTAAACATTACATAGATAGTCCAATGAAAGTTGACAATGAAGTTAATCACAATTTCGATACCACAGCTAACTAAGTGTGGGGAGAATCAAGTCTTTAAAGGATATTATGTATTTCTGTTAGAGTTAGATTGTCTGTTTTCGTGTAGTTCTCGAAAATGGAACCCGAATGGTCTTTCCCTAGCAGACCCTAAAGAACTAGTCTTCTCCCCCCATTCTGAATTTTTATTTTTTTTAGGTTTTTACGAAATGAAGACTTCCTGTGAACTAAACCATGGTCTAATGCTACAAGCTTTGATCACTAAACGTAATAATGACACACTTCCGAGTGAAATAGTATCAGTAATCAGAGAAAGATTGGACGGAGTAAGAAAAGAATCCAGATGCGAAGATCATAAGTTACAATTTGGTAAAGGAAAATCAAAATCCGCAACGAAAAGAAGACCACGACACCTAGAAAGATGTCACAAATGCGGAAAATGGTCACATGGAGGTAAATGTTCAAATAATCAAACCTATTCAAATACCGAATTTGTTACTTTATGCAGAGACGGACCGTTCATATGTTTAGAAGAAAACACTGAATGCTCGAGGTTACGCCTATGTAGCTATGGAAAACCAATTAAACCGACTATCTTATGAGTGGGATAGATCGTATCACTAAGAATACTATCTCACAGGTAAGTCTGTACAGTTTTTATTTTTATTTTTATTTTTAACCTTTTGATAATAAACGCTAATTTGTTCGCTATAAAGTATTAAATTGATATAAAATAAAATTAGGTTTGGCGACCGAAATTATTGATATCATTCAAAAATTTATTACATCACTGCGAAATTTAACGTTTATTCTTAAGGTATAAATATCTTTAATCAATCAACCAAAATATTTCAAAAATTCGTCATGAGTTAAATTAGGTTATGGAACCGAAATTACTTTACCGAAAAGAGGGGCGTATGTTTTTGATAATATTTGATTGATTAAAGTGGGATAAAAAGCCAAAAAGATTTTTAATTTTATTTTTACCATGTTTTTAAAATTAATATTTAAAAATTAAATTAATATTTTGAACTTTGTAAAATCAATATATTTAAGTTTGTCAATATTTGAAAATTTAATAAATTTAAATTTAAGTTTGGTGTGAATTTATAATATGAATTTTTAATTAAGTTTGGTGTGAATTTTTAATTTTATGCATTTTTTTTATTTAAGTTTGGTGTGAATTTAAAAACAAAAATTTACTTTATTTCGCTAAGTTAAAAATATGATTTTTAAAATTCGTCGTGAGTTGAAGACTAGGTCGTTGAACCGAAATTGCTTTACCCGAGGGAGGGACGAGAACTTTTATTATCATTATTTTTAATCTTATTGAATTAAAGTATGCTAAAAATATTAAAAACCCAAAAATCTTTACTTTTAAAACCGCGCTTTGAATTGACAAATTTTAAAATTTTCTCGAGGGACGGACTAGGACATCGATCCGAAACACCCTCGCACCTAAAGGAAAACAAATTTTTAAAATTTAATTAATTATAAGTTTTATAAAGTATAAGGTTTTATAAAAAAAAAAAAAGAGTCAAAACACTGTAGCCGGGTACCCATGCGATCGCATGGGAATCACCTTATACCTCCATGCGATCACATGGAGGCAAAAATCTGGCCTGATACATACAGACAGCGAGTCTGTCTTCCTCACCACAACACACACACAAACACGAAACTCTCTCAAATCTTCACCAAATTTCATCATTTTTCCACAGTAATTCGTCATTTTTCTTGCTCTAATCATGCCTAGATTCTCATTCTTCAGCAAAATGGTAAAAATTACACCCCTAAACTCTATAAATTCCTAGTTTTTGTGATAATTACCAATTTTTTACCTAATGCAATTTTGTTAATTTCTAGTGTAATTAGTGTTAAATTGTTAGTATTTTATGCATTTATAACCTAGATTGATGCTATTTAACATGATTTGAAGCCAAAAACTTCAAAATTTTTAGAAATCTAGGGTTTGTGTTCTTGAGCAATTTGGGGCTTTTTGATATAAACAGGTTATGGCCGATTTTCGTCATGAATTATTGCTAAATTGAGTAGTGTAACATGTTTAGGTAGTTAAATGATCCAAACATTGATCCTAAACATGATTTATGGAGATTAAAGTGGACTTTTTATGTCCAGAATTCATGAACTTGATTAATTTGATGTAATTGCCATTTGAGACTTGTTTAATTATTAGTAATGACTATTTTGACATGTTATTTGAGTTAAAAGCTTATGAACTTTGTATACATTTTCATATGTGCTTATTTGAAAAGTGTAGAATTGTGAAAAATTGTGAAAATGTGTATAAGTTTAATTTTGATTAACATGTTATAGTAATTGTTTTAAGTTGTTATTTTGCTAACACTAATGCATATTTGGATGCACAAATTTTGTGTTTAATGTGTTTTGCAGAAAGCCGATACTGGAGGTTCAGGAGCATCATCATCTAGACGACCAGCACCAGCACCAGAACCAGAACCAGAAATGCAACACGAACAAGAACCACAACAAGAACCACAACAACAGCCTGATCAGCACATACCTTATTATGATCCGGTACAGTTTGTTGATGAATTCATAGTATTCCCAATGAGGCCGCCAGTAGAATTCCCAACGATTCCTGAGCACACTCTGCATCCTAATCTGAGATTTGATAGGAGATGGAGAGATTATGAGACATATCAAAGGAACAAATTCAAATTGGTAACAAAAAATGTAGAGGTGCCAAGGGTAATCGATTGGGTTCCTTTAGAAATGGTCCATCTAGCTGACTGTGTTAGACAACTTTTAGTTCAAAGGTATGGCAGTTCTTCTTTTACAGATTGGGAACGTCTTTTCACCATTCGTAGACCTGTATATAAGGAATGGTGTGTTGAGTTGATGAGTACTGTATCACTTGATACAAATATAGTTAGAATAGATGATAGAAGATTTCTTAGGTTTATCCTTGGCGGTAGGATGTACAGAATGTCCATGCTGGACATGGCCAGGGCTTTACAGATATATACTCCTGGTGAGTTGCTACTACCCGATTGTACAAACTTGATTCATTATGGTGAAAGGGTAGATAGCAACTTTGACGCTGACGCCATTTGAAGGCGTATGTCACATTTTGATGTTTTTACACGAGCAGGAGGACACTTCTATACACATACTGACAGAGCCGAGCTTTGTATTATTCATAGATTTTTAGCTAACTCGATTACACAGAGAGGTCATAATAAAGAAAAAATTACCTTACATGATTTATTCTACCTAAAGTGTATTCGGGATCCTAGAAGCTTTGTCAATATCCCTTACTGTGTTGCTTTTTATTTATCTAAAATGGTAGAGGGAATGCAGGACGGGAGTATAATAGGAGGAGGTATTTTTGTTACTCTCATTGGAGAGTATTTAGGTGTTGATAGGAACCAAGGAGGTCCATTACAGCTTTGTAGAGAACAGGTTGAGCCCTTAGGATTGAAAGTTTATGTGGGTGCTAAGGTATTGAAAAGTAGACGTAACCAGGCAGTACCCTATGAGGGATCTCATCCTCAGGTAGAGAGAGGCTCAGACGAGGAAATGGAGGAGGCAGAAGACATTAGGGATGTCTTTCGAGATGCTATTCTTGACGTCCATGTTCGTATAGATGAGGAAGCAATGACGAACGCGGCCAGACATAGTATGTATGAGCAGTGGAACTTCGAGCGAGTATGCGAGGATTATAGGCGACGCCAACACGATAGCTGGTTAGTTCATCAGCACCAAATCATGAGCCAGCTATCATATCAGGTACCAAATAACTATGTACCTACTAGACCTGCTCATTTTCCGCCACACAGCCCCGATATCCGACCACCCTTTAACCGGTATGACTATAACCAAGCCTATCAGAACACCTATAACCAACAATGGAACCCACCTGATGAGATGAACTGGAACCCCTATCCAGACTGATTTGGTTCCATTTGGTTATTTATATGATTTTTATGTTTTTATCTTTTTACTTATTCATGTTTAAACTTATGTTATTAAATATACTTATGTAATCTTTATCATTTTTATTATTATTGTGTACTAATATTTCACATTTAGGATTTGAAAGTGGGATATTAAGTCTCATTTCAAATTGCCATGCATGTTTATATTTGTATGTATGTATATTGTCGATTGTACAAAACAGGGTAAAACAGCACGTTTTCAAAGACTGGCATTAAGTTCAGCAAAAGCTAGTTTTGACGACAAAACGAAAAACAAATGTGATGTAACAACAAGAAGGAATGAACAAATGATATGCACCATTTATCATTCAGCAAACAAACGCCAATATGTTTGGTAACTTTGGTAAAATTTAATCATTTTTACGCTAATCACCCTCAATAATTTAAATTGTTACTGATTTCTTGCAAATGAGGGCATTGCAAGATCTTAAGTGTGGGAAGGGGTTAAATTCTTTCGGATTTTAAAATTTTTACTTTATACACTTGGTTACCATTAGAAATACTAGTAAAGTAGTAGTTGTATTAGAATCTAGTGCTCTCTGATAATAAAGAACAGCCCTAGTCTTATATACTGACTACCCAATTCTAGTAAAATTTTTCAAAATTTTCAATTAAATGAACTCAAAATCATGTTTATACATATTTATGAACGATAAAACTAGGTGTTAACACCGAAATTATTGTTACCTCGGAAAGGAAATAAATTGAGAAACAAACCAAAATGTTAAAATTCATTTAAAATGGAATAGAGGACAATAAAAAGGAAAATAAAAGCCAAGTGTGGGAAAAATTACCAAGTTATCTTAAACATATGTCACATATTTCTGTAACAAATAATTGAAGATACTTTTGCTTTGGACTAAACTAAACTGTTTTACCCGATAAAAGAAAAGAAGAGATGGATCTACACGATGAATCAATTCCATCGTTAAAAGGAAGTAAAGTCTTTCGAAAAAGACACGCGCTTCTTGATTTAGGTCATGAAGTTGTCGTCCAGACCAGCTGTAGGTTGACGAAAAACCTAGAAAAGTCATCACTAAAATCAGCAGGAAATCCACGGACCTCAGCATAAAACAGGATCGCCAAGTGGTCAGATTTATCCTAACCATGAGAAGGATTTATCTCGTACAATGGGGGGGCACCGTGCAAATTAGCTTGATAAGACTAATGAATCAGACCCCCAGAAAGGATAATCTCCTTAAAAGATCAAAAATCAGCTTTTAAGCCTGATATTACTCAATCCTAGAGATTGACCTTAAAGATTGAGAATTACAAACTCATGGAATTCAATGATATCTAAACTCGAGCTTGAACGAGAAAATATTTTGATCAAAATTACAAACCGATTTGTTTTCTGAAAACCCATTTTCAATGCGTTCATTACCATTGAACGTAAAATCCTAGGAATTCATCTGGAATTCATTAGGTCACCTGAACCAAATCGGGTGTCAACCGTAAGAACGGTGGTTGCATAGCATGGTCAAAGACAGGACCTTGTGCCAGACCGAAAAATTATAAGGGTGAGCTTTACTATTGCTCCTACAAAGGATAGTAATTGCGTCCGACACGTTATAGACCATAATCAAAAGCATGTCAGGGGACATTGCCTTAACAGTTGCTTGTTCAACGCTTTCCTTTACAACCGGACGGTAGTTTACCGAAAAGTAATATACGGAGCAAGTATACTAGACGTGTTGCTTTCCTAATACAAGGTTAGCAAGTGGGTGACACAAAACCATAAGTTTTGAGCCAAAATTTTCAAATCTAAAACCCACCAAACCCACAAAAAAAAAAGAATTTGCAAACACCGGTGAAGGGTTATTCCGGAAAACTTATCTAGGGTAAAAGTTAGATTTAATTTTCAAAAGATCAAATGTTCTCATAAAGATCCAATTTCCTTAATAGATCTAAATTTTTATAGTCATGTGGGACTGTAAACCATATCGTTACTACCATTTTTTATAACGCCGTAAAGAAATCACTGATGTACAAAGTGTGAAGAATAAAGAAGTGATTCTTGTATTTCAAGACTATATTGCTTGAGGACAAGCAACGCTCAAGTGTGGGAATATTTGATAATGCTAAAAACGAACATATATTTCATAGCATTATTCCTCAAGAAAGACAAGATTTTAGTTGCAATTGTCCTATTTACAAGTGATATTCGTTTAAATAATAAAAGGTGAAGACAAAAGACAGATTCGACGAATTGAAGACACAAACGACCAAAAAGCTCAAAAGTACAAAATACAATCAATAAGGTTCCAATTATTGATAAGAAACGTCTCAAAATTACAAGAGTACAAGATTCAAAACGCAAAGTACAAGATATTAAAATTATTTGCAAGGACGTTCGAAAATCCGGAGCCGGGACCATAGTGAACTCTCAATGCTCGACGCAACGGACTAAAAATTACAAGTCAACTATGCATATGAATATAATATAATATATAATTAATTCTTAAAATTAATATATATATTATATTATATTTAAATAAACGTCGGCAGAAGAAAACAACTAAATGTGGCTCTCCCCAGCTGGCCATGCGATCGCATGGCCTGGAAGGCATAAATCCATGCAATCGCATGGTGCACAGTTTCAGCCCACATGCCTATAAAAATCGAGCTTTGGTGCACCACAAAAACACATCTTTTTCTATCTCAATATATCTATACGTAATATTTATATTTATATTTTAATTTTAATTTTAATTTTAAATCCTAATAATAAGGGTATGTTAGCAAATGTTGTAAGGGTGTAAGTCGCAATTCTGTCCGTGTAACGCTACGCTATTTTTAATCATTGTAAGTTATGTTCAACCTTTTTAATTTAATGTCTCGTAGCTAAGTTATTATTATGCTTATTTAAAACGAAGTAATCATGATGTTGGGCTAATTACTAAAATTGGGTAATTGGGCTTTGTACCATAATTGGGGTTTGGACAAAAGAACGACACTTGTGGAAATTAGACTATGTTCTATTAATGGGCTTTATATTTGTTTAACTAAATGATAATTTGTTAATGTTAATATAAAGATTTACAATTGGACGTCCCTATAAATAACCATATACACTCGATCGGATACGATGGGCAGGGTATTTATATGTACGAATAATCGTTCATTTAACCGGACACGGGAATGGATTAATAACCACTAGAATTATTAAAACAGGGGTGAAATTATGTACAAGGACACTTGGCATAATTGATAACAAAGTATTAAAACCTTGGGTTACACGCAGTCGACATCCTGGTGTAATTATTAAACATAGTATTAAAACCTTGTTACATTTTAAGTCCCCAATTAGTTGGAATATTTAACTTCGGGTATAAGGATAATTTGACGAGGACACTCGCACTTTATATTTATGACTGATGGACTGTTATGGACAAAAACCAGACGGACATATTAAATAATCCAGGATAAAGGACAATTAACCCATGGGCATAAAACTAAAATTAACACGTCAAACATCATGATTACGGAAGTTTAAATAAGCATAATTCTTTTATTTCATATTTAATTTCCTTTATTTTATATTTAATTGCACTTCTAATTATCGCACTTTTATTTATTGTTATTGTATTTAATTGCACTTTTAATTATCGTACTTTTTAATTATCGCAAGTTTATTTTATCGCACTTTTATTTATCGCAATTTCATTATCGTTATTTACTTTACGCATTAAATTAAGTCTTTTATTTATTTAATATTTTTACATTTTGTTTTAACTGCAACTTAAGTTTTAAAATCGACAAACCGGTCATTAAACGGTAAAAACCTCCCTTATAATAATAATATTACTTATATATATATTTGTATTTTTATAAAATAAAACTAATATAGCGTTAAGCTTTGTTTAAAGATTTTCCCTGTGGAACGAACCATACTTACTAAAAACTACACTACTGTACGATTAGGTACACTGCCTATAAGTGTTGTAGCAAAGTTTAAGTATATCCATTCTCTAAATAAATAAATATCTTGTGTAAAATTGTATCGTATTTAATAGTATTTCCTAGTAAAATATAAGCTATTCCATATACACCTCTGTTAACATCATATGTTGTACCTTGCACATTAATCCTACAGACTCTCACTTGTGCATGGAACAACACCAAGTAATTATACAAACAATGGTAAGCGTCTAGCAACACGTCATTGTCCCCAAATTCATGTGAGGGTAGTTTCTCAAAACTATTTATGGTAAGCTTTAAATGTCATTCGTCTTTTTGTTTTCAGATACTTTAGTTAAACTTGAGATATGGATCATCGGTCATTCTTGAAGGATTTTCGTATGCCCGAGAGACATATTTAATTAATGTGGCTAATATATTATGATCCAAGTCGGGTTATACCCAATAACAAGCTTACCAACACTTTAAATGTATTTAATCTTAGCGATTGGATCGTTAAGTAAATACGCGACACTTGAATTTTAGAAAATCGGTTTTCTAAAATATTATCACTTGAGATAAATTATTTGGATAATTATATATAATTGTTTATAGGTTTAAATAATTATATTGTGTTATATTTTATAAAAAGTTTATAAAGTATATAAGTAACTAAACAATGCATATATTTTATAACAAGTTTTATATATAAAACATCAAGTTTTTTTATAAACATTCTTGTTATAAAATAATGGCATGGATGGGCAGATTTTGGGACTCCAAGACAAGTCCCATGCTAGTTTATTCTTGTTACTTTTGATACAAATATTCCCAAGTGCATGCTTAACACTTAAAACCAAGTTTTGACTCTTATTTTGCACTTACAAGTTAGAAAACTCTTTCAAACTTTCTGCTGTATGATTCTGGCCGAATTTTGAGCTGAACAAAAAGGGGTTCAAGTGGTTTTGCAAGTGATAAATTCAAGTGTTATTAAATCCTAACCAAAGCAATAAGTGTTGGTTATAAGTTTGGGGTATAAACACTTGAAGTTTCATAGTTTTGAGGCTCCATTCATCATCTTCTTTCTAGTTGCTTCTGATCAGAATTTTGGGTGCAAATAAAAGGGTTTTAAGCTTGCTTAATTAGCTAGTTAAGTGTCTAAATCTTAACTAACTTAAAGGGTGGTGTTGGTGCATCAAAGGATTAGGGTATTGCACACTTGAGGGTTCAAGTTGGTAGCTTTCTTCCATCATTTTCATCATCATTTTGCTGTCCAAATTCAGCTCATAACTCATCATAGAGGAGGTATAATCTTCTTCCTTCTTTGTTATATGTAAGCATTATTTCATGACTTGATAACTATATGGAATTCATCTAAAGTGGTTTAACATATTAACATGCTTTCTTAATATTTTGCTTCCGCTTGTTGTAACTCTTAATGAATTGGTTTCATGAATAAGTTAACATTAAGAACTTGTTGAAATGTTGAATTCCATCAATGGTATCAGAGCCGAAGTCTATGAAATATGCTTCTTATATATGGTCTTTAAAACCCACCAACTTTGCATTCTATGTACATGCATGAAAGTAGAATGTAAAAATATTGGGGTTTGGGTGGGTTCATGATTTTGGCCAAATTTTAAGGGTTCCAAAAGTGGGTTTGGAACTTGCAAATTGGTCATATTTGTTGTATATTGTAGTTCACAATCAATGCCTTGACCTTATGATGTATGCATGTGTGTTTGAATGGATATTTGTTTCGTTGAATGGTTGTAATATTCATTCAATTTGGTTTGTAAAATTAATTATTCATTTGGTATGTAATATTAATTTTGGTTATGTAATTTATTTTATATTTGGCATGTAAAATAGATTAGGATATGTTTTCATTTTCTAGACAAAATGTATTAGGATATATTTTGTAACAAGATGAAGATGCATGAAGATCACAAGGAAGAACACAAGAAGCATGTGGATGCAAGGTTAAGTGGGAGGTTAAAACCTCTTACTTTGTGTTTTACCCATTGACCGGTGGCATTTTGTTTTCGGCTAAACAAAATGTCTACCAAAAGGCTTGATTGTGAACATTTGTTTTGCATGCGTGGTTGTTTTAATTTCTTGTATGATTGTGGATTGTGCATGTTACTACAACAAGTTATCACACAAGTTAACAACAAGCAAAACTAAAATTTAATTGGTTAAATTATTAACAACATGATATTTACCAAACCACAATTTAATCGGTTAAATTGAAATGGCAAAAAGGATATTAATAAACGGTTATTAAGAACATGATAATGATCATATGTATAAAATGGTTTATATCAAGTAATTGGCTAAAATTACATGACTTGAAAATGGATTTCAAATGAACCATACACTAAATGCATGTTGGTGTATGGCATAAAAGTTTTCTTAAACTAGAATTAATGAAAACTTAAAATCCCTTCTATTAACAAGGTAAACAAGTTAAACGCCACCCTTTTGTGTGACACTTAGACATATTAGGGAACTCATGATGGGATAAAGGTCACCTAACCGTCATGAACAAACTAATATGGTTGAGGTGAATTTCGTATGCTTGTGGGATAAAGGTCACCTAACCACTTGTATGTTAAGTTTACACGTTTACACAAGTAGGACGACTTGATTTGGGAATCATGAACTTAGGGTCACCGAAGCATGAGGAACAAATAGGCGTTGATGGGATAAATATGCCATGCAAAAGGATTGCATGATCCCATAATTTAGAAGTTGCAAAAGGATTGCAATTGTCATTATGACTACCTAGCTAAATCAAATAACGGGATAAAGGTCACCTAACCGAAATTTGATTTACCGTTGGATTCTAATATTTAATATGTCAATTAAAATATAAAAGGGTATTGTTTATTAAATTTAAAATCAATCCTTAAATGAACTTTGTTAAATATTGTAGATGCCCGCTAATAACATCAACAACACGCAAAATGCACCAATTAACTTACACAACCTATCATTAAGGTCTCTCCTCGAGAAAGACAAACTCAACCATACGAACTTTATGGATTGGTTCCGCAATCTTAGGATTGTCCTCAAACTCGAGGATAAGGCGTATGTGTTGGAGGACCCCATTCCCGATCAACCCGACGAGGATGATACGGAAGGCATGGCTTATTGGGATAAGTATTGCACCGATTCGGTGCAAGTCGCTTTCCTAATGCTTGGGACTATGATACCCGAACTCCAAAAGGATTTCGAGCATCATACTGCATACGACATGATCACGCAATTGAAGGAGATGTTCCTTCAACAAGCACGTGTCGAGCGCTTCGAGACCGTTCGAGCACTTCATGCATGTCGTATGGACGACTCCCAATCCGTTTCATCTTATGTCCTTAAGATGAAAAGCCTCATTGATCGCGCAAACCGTCTTAATCTCAACATATCCAATGAGCTAGCCACGGATCTTATCCTAAACTCCTTGTCAAAGAGGTTTGACCAATTTTTAATTAATTACAATATGAATGGGATGGATAAGACCATTGGCGAACTTCATGGCATGCTTAGGACGGCGGAAACTAGCATGGGTAAGAGGGCTTCACCCGTGCTAATGATCAATGATGGTGGGTCCAAAGGTAACAACACCTCTAAGCCAAAGGCGGCTAAGAGGAAAGGACCCGCCCATCAAGGCAAGGGAAAGGGGAGGATGGTTACCCCAACCAAAAACAAGAACAAGAAGCAAAAGGTTGTCGGACAAGCAAACCCCAAGGAAGACCCGTGCTTCGGTTGCGGTGAAATGGGTCACTGGAAACGCAACTGCCCGATCTACCTTAAGGAGTTGAAGGAAAAGAGGGATGCGGGGCAAACCTCAGGTAATATATATATGGTATATATAGAGCTTAGTATTACTTCATCTAATACATGGGTATTAGACACTGGATGTGGAACTCACATTTGCAATTCTTTGCAGGGGTTCAAAAGAAGTAGCAAGCAAACGGGAACATCAAGTCTCTTTATGGGTAATGGAGCCAAAGTGCAAGTGAAGGCTCAAGGAGACTTTGTATTAAAGCTTCCAAGTGGTTTGGAACTTATTTTGAACAATGTTTTGTATGCACCGGATTTATGTCGAAACATTATTTCAGTTTCCCGTTTAAAACAATGTGGTTTTTATCTTAATTTTATTAATGATGATATCCACGTTTATTTAGATAATGTATTCTATTTTAAGGCCTCGCCTTCAAATGGAATTTATGAATTGATTCATGATGACACATCATCTAGTAGCTCAATATACCATACTAGCACCAAGAAACTCAAAAGGGATTTGTGTGATTCCTACTTATGGCATTGTCGCCTTGGTCACATAAACAAGAATCGAATGCATACACTTCAAAAGAATGGCCTTTTGAAATCAAATGAACTAGACTCGTTTGATGTATGTGAATCTTGTTTACAAGGCAAAATGACTAAAGCACCTTTCAAAGGGACCTACGAAAGGGCAAAGAACTTATTGGGATTAATACATTCGGATGAATGTGGACCCTTTAAGCCCATAACTAGGAATGGTGAAAGATACTTCGTTACTTTCATTGATGACTTCAGTCGTTTCGGATATGTCTACTTGTTAAGACATAAGGACGAAACTTTTGAAGCATTCAAAGAGTATCAAAACGAAGTACAAAATCAACTCAATAAGACAATCAAGGTACTCCATACCGATAGAGGAGGTGAATACCTAAGCGATGCCTTCCAAGATCATCTTAGAAGTTGTGGGATTATCTCGCAACTTACTCCACCCGGGACACCACAGCTTAATGGTGTATCCGAAAGGAGGAACCAAACCCTAATGGATATGGTTCGATCAATGATGGCTAGAAGCTCGTTACCTCTATCATTTTGGGGTTATTGTCTATGCTCCGCGGCTCGTATTTTAAATATGGCCCCAACCAAGAAAGTGGAACGAACTCCTCATGAGATGTGGTTTGGAAAACCTCCATCTCTATCATACTTAAAGGTATGGGGATGTGAAGCTTATCCTAAGCGTTACGTCCCTAATAAGTTGAATGCTCGATCCACGAAGTGTATCTTCATAGGATATCCTAAGGATGATATGGGATATTATTTCTATGATCCATTTGAGCAAAATGTATTTGTTGCTCGAAAGGCTGAATTCCTTGAAACTAAGTTCCTAATGGAAGGAAATAGTGAAAGGAAGATAGATCTTGAAGAGGTTCAAGATCAAGTAGATGATACACAATTGGTTGACACTAGCACTCAACATGAAAATGTTGAGAGTGATCAAATGGATGATCAAAATACACAAGACGTTCGCAGATGTGGTAGGATTAGTAATCCTCCTGAGAGATATGGGTTTCTCATGGATGGTTGCTATGTGGTTGATTTGGATGAACCAACAAACTACCAAGATGCTTTATCAAGGATTGATAAGGATAAATGGCAGGAAGCCATGAACGCTGAGATGCAATCCATGTATGACAACCAAGTTTGGGAACTTGTTGAACAACCTACTGGCTCAAGGCTAGTTGATTGTAAATGGCTTTTCAAGATGAAAACCGACATACATGGAAACTTGGATACATATAAAGCTAGACTTGTAGCAAAAGGTTTCACTCAAACTCAAGGGGTTGACTATGATGAAACTTTTTCGCCTGTGGCAATGCTAAAGTCTATTAGGATATTACTTGCCATTGCTGCTCATTATGATTATGAAATATGGCAAATGGATGTCAAGACCGCTTTCCTAAATGGACATCTTGATGAAGATGTCTACATGGTTCAGCCTGAAGGTTTTGTTGATCCGAAATATCCTAAGAAGGTATGCAAGTTAAAGAAGTCAATCTACGGATTGAAACAAGCATCTAGAATGTGGAATCATCGTTTTAATGAGGAGGCCAAGAAATTTGGCTTCATTAAAAATGGTGATGAAGCTTGTGTATACAAGAAAGCTAGTGGGAGCACTATCATGTTCCTTGTATTATATGTGGATGATATATTACTATTTGGAAATGATGTTCCGGCAATGCAAGGAGTTAAAACTTGGTTAAGTAAATGCTTCTCCATTAAGGATCTTGGAGAAGCACAATACGTTTTGGGGATTGGGATCTACAGGGATAGATCCAAGAAGCTGATAGGTTTGAATCAAAGTGCATACATTGAAAAGATCTTGAAAAGGTTCAAGATGGAGAACTCTAAGAAAGGTTTGGTACCTATTCAAAAGGGAACACTTCTCAGTTCATCTCAGTGCCCCACCACGAAAGATGAACAGGAGAGAATGAAGAAAGTCCCATATGCGTCTGCTATTGGGTCAATCATGTATGCAATGATATGCACTAGACCGGATGTGTCATGCGCTCTTAGCCTGACAAGTAGATACCAGAATAACCCAGGAAACAGTCATTGGATTGCTGTCAAAAGTATATTGAAATACCTTAGGAGGACTAAGGATATGTTTCTTATATACGGGTCTGGTGAGGAGGAACTCGCTGTAAAAGGTTACGTAGATGCAAGTTTCCAAACTGATCGAGATGATTCTCGATCACAATCCGGTTATGTCTTCACGTTAAATGGAGGTGCGGTCTCTTGGAAGAGTTCAAAACAGGATGTTGTTGCTTTATCCACTACAGAGTCGGAGTACATCGCCGCATCATTGGCAGTTCAGGAAGCTGCATGGATGAAGAAATTCATCGACGACTTAGGAGTAGTCCCTTCCATTCAGGACCCTCTTGAGATCTTTTGTGATAACGAGGGTGCGATTGCTCAAATCAAAGAACCTCGTGCTCACCAAAAGACCCGTCACATTGAGCGGAGATTCAACTACATAAGGGATGAAGTTGAAAAGGGAAAGATATGTATTCGCAAAGTTCACACAGATCTTAACATAGCGGATCCACTCACGAAGCTCTTACATGGATCAAAATATGCAGGACATGTTTGTGCTTTAGGGCTTCGATATTCTAGTGATTGGTCATGATCTGTTTTAAGTATTGTAACGGAACGAAATTGTTCAAACTCATTAATATAATTATGGTGTTAATTTATTAATCTTGAGTTAGGTTCCTATTTTGCATATTTTATCCATGAATAAGCTATTATTCTAAATTCCGTAGTCGATCACATTTGTGGGAGCAAGTGTGAGGTTTAGACTATTATGAACTTGGACTGGTATACATTCACGGGATGAATGTGGGGCAAGGTTGCAACCAAGGTTCATAGATATTTGTGGGATACAAATATTGGAAGACCCGCCCTCAAGATTTACTAAATGGAGCCTTTGTGGTTGATCACATGTAATCTTGAGTAAAGGTGAATATCATTGTATCCTCTGACCTGAGATACATATTGGGTTCAGATATTTACCAAGTATTGTGCCTTGATTCTTTCCTTCGCTATTCTGAAATATGGTAGTTCATAAGGAAGAGCTCAGGTGTAATGCAAAGTATATATATCTAGGACGTATGTGATCAAGATGGAATTTGTCCCTCTTATTCGTTGAGAGTCAGATGTCTAAGGCCTGATAAAGTGAAATCTAGAAGAGAGTGATCACTCTGTGTCTCTTGGATTTAGCATGACATCTAGGACGAAAGGAAATAATGAAAGATTCATTTATTCATATTCGAGATGGGAAACTCGAAAGGGATGATGTTATTGAATGGCACAAAGTCATAACATATTGGGGGTGATGGACGGTCGTTAGGTGGTATCCATCACTTGCATTAATTTCTTATGTTTCTCGTGCAAGTGGGAGATTGAAGGATTTTCGTATGCCCGAGAGACATATTTAATTAATGTGGCTAATATATTATGATCCAAGTCGGGTTATACCCAATAACAAGCTTACCAACACTTTAAATGTATTTAATCTTAGCGATTGGATCGTTAAGTAAATACGCGACACTTGAATTTTAGAAAATAGGTTTTCTAAAATATTATCACTTGAAATAAATTATTTGGATAATTATATATAATTGTTTATAGGTTTAAATAATTATATTGTGTTATATTTTATAAAAAGTTTATAAAGTATATAAGTAACTAAACAATGCATATATTTTATAACAAGTTTTATATATAAAACATCAAGTTTTTTTATAAACATTCTTGTTATAAAATAATGGCATGGATGGGCAGATTTTGGGACTCCAAGACAAGTCCCATGCTAGTTTATTCTTGTTACTTTTGATACAAATATTCCCAAGTGCATGCTTAACACTTAAAACCAAGTTTTGACTCTTATTTTGCACTTACAAGTTAGAAAACTCTTTCAAACTTTCTGCTGTATGATTCTGGCCGAATTTTGAGCTGAACAAAAAGGGGTTCAAGTGGTTTTGCAAGTGATAAATTCAAGTGTTATTAAATCCTAACCAAAGCAATAAGTGTTGGTTATAAGTTTGGGGTATAAACACTTGAGGTTTCATAGTTTTGAGGCTCCATTCATCATCTTCTTTCTAGTTGCTGCTGATCAGAATTTTGGGTGCAAATAAAAGGGTTTTAAGCTTGCTTAATTAGCTAGTTAAGTGTCTAAATCTTAACTAACTTAAAGGGTGGTGTTGGTGCATCAAAGGATTAGGGTATTGCACACTTGAGGGTTCAAGTTGGTAGCTTTCTTCCATCATTTTCATCATCATTTTGCTGTCCAAATTCAGCTCATAACTCATCATAGAGGAGGTATAATCTTCTTCCTTCTTTGTTATATGTAAGCATTATTTCATGACTTGATAACTATATGGAATTCATCTAAAGTGGTTTAACATATTAACATGCTTTCTTAATATTTTGCTTCCGCTTGTTGTAACTCTTAATGAATTGGTTTCATGAATAAGTTAACATTAAGAACTTGTTGAAATGTTGAATTCCATCAATTCTCATTTGTTTAACAATTTTGTTTCTCGATCTTAGAACTGAATTAGACCACCAAATTAATTAAGTATCATCTTAATTACATCTGGGTGCGACCACACAAATATCTTATTCATTTATCGAGGAGTTCAAAAAGTATCTAACTCCAAACATTTTAGAGGAACAAATCCTATATTGCATACACGTGTCTATCACGAGCTTTACATTATACCCAATAATGGCCTTTATAATAGCATTATTCAGGACAACGTTTAACCATATCAAAATACAATGCTACACTCATCAAGACGGGCGTGCATCTCAAGTCTAAGGACACAAAAACATAATCACTAAAAGATTTACTACTGACTACGATTCATGTAGTGACATCTCATGGTTGGGTCATTCCAATATTCATCATCAATGAATACATATGTATTTTGGTCTCAACAAGTTAACTATTCATCATCAATGAATATAACCAAAATTTCACATTAATCTTAATTCATGTTATTCCCATAACATGACCGATTATGGAGATTTTGAATAATCAATAATTATTCATAGATTAAACATGTTAATATAGAACACAGTGATATAAATGAAAACGATCATACCAACTATATATCAATTTAATATAAAACTGCTTAATGTTCCAAAAATATCCAAATACTAAATTACAAATGAAAAAGATCAGTAACATAACGAAGTCCAGTATTGCTAGAATGATCATCATGCTTGTTGTGCATCATGGGCTTCATGAACGGGTCAGCCACATTATCATTTGTATGAACCTTTAAGAATACTAATATCATTCCTCTTAATGACTTAATGAATGAAGTCAAACTTTTGAAGAATGTGCCAGATGCTTTTATGTACATGTGATTCTTTCAAAAGTATATTAACACTCGAACTATCACAGTACATATTATAGAAGATTAAATGTTGTGTAATACTCTAATTATAACAACAAACTTCCTTATCCAGACAGCTTTTTGAGCAGCTTCTCAGTCAACAATGTATTATGCTTTTGTTGTAGATTGTTCAATAGTGCTCTGCCTAGAGCTCTTCCAATCAACTGTCTTGCCCATCATGACAAAGAAACAACGTGACTGGATCGAGAATCATCTTGATCAGTTTGGAAACTAGAATCAGTATAAAACTTAATACTTAACTCTTCTTCTAAACCACGTTAAACCAAGAACATATCATTAGTACTCTGCAAATACTAAAGAATATTCTTAACAACAATCCAATATACTTCACCTGGATTATGTTGACAATGACTCGTTGAACTTAAAACTAATGAAACATCGAGTATAGTACATATCATGGCATACATAATGGATCATATAGCCGAAGAATATGTGATACATTTCATTTGTCTCATCTCATCTGCTGTGACAGGACTTTTGAGACTTTCTCGCGGTTATGCTCTTTTGCATTGGCAAAGCTCCATGCTTGGAGTTTTGCATGCTAAATCTCTGCAAGATAATGTATGTACTTTGATTCAAACCAATAAGCCAATTGGATCTATTGTATAGATCTTCATTCCAATAATATAAGTAGCTTCATCAAGATCCTTTATGGAAATACATTTTCCAAGCCAAGACTTGACATCTTGCAAGTTGGAATGTTATTTCTAATAAGTAATATGTCATCAACATATAAGATCAAGAAGACTACCCTGCTCCCACTAGCTCTAATGTAAACTCGGGGCTTATCTTGGTTTTGAGAAAAATTAAACACTTTGATTTTCTCATTAAACTTAAGATTCAAGCTCCTAGATGCTTGCTTTTATCCATAAATGGATTTTAGAAGCTTGCATACTTTATTAGGATGCTTAGGATTCATAAACCCTTCCGGCTGAACCATATATATGTCCTCGCTTAGGTCGCCATTTAGGAAAGTGGTTTTGACATCCATTTGCCATATTTCATAAGCATGAAAAGCAGCTATGCCAATAAGTATCCTAATTGATTTAATGCTCGCGACTGATGAAAAAGTTTTCTCATAATCAATTCCTTGAGTTTGAGTATAACCTTTTGCCACCAATCGAGCCTTAAAAGTGTTTACATTACCGTCCATGTCAGCCTTCCTTTTGAAGACCCATTTACTCCCCACTGTTTTGCAATTGGGTGGAAGATCAATCAAGTCACATACTTGATTATCTTTCATGGACTGCATCTCTGCCTTCATAGCATCTCGCCATCTGTTAGATTCTAGATCTGACATGGCTTCACCGTACCTAGAGGGTTCATCATAATTCCTTAGTTGAGGTTTATCTGAATTAATCAGATAATTAAACCTCATAAGCCGATGAGTTCTACTAGATCTATAAAGTGCAGGTGTAACACGTTCTGGCTCACCAACAGTGCACTCAGTTTCAACGTGTGGACTGCTAGTGCTTACTGAAGGTATGTTACTTTAATGTACTTGAATTTCTTCAAGATCTACTTTACTCCCACTGACTTCTTGTAAGAGAAGAATTTCTTCAAGATCTACTTTACTCCCACTGACTTCTTGTAAGAGAAGATCTCTTTCCAGAAATTCAGTAGACCGAGCAGAAAACACGTTGTCTTCAGCTTGGTAGTAAAAGTAGTAACCCATTGTTTCCTTTATGTATCGTATAAAGTAACATTAGATAGTTCTGGGTTCTAATTTGTTTGAAGTGTCATGCTTCACGTACGCTTTACAACCCCAGACTTTCAGATAAGACAACTTGGGATTCTTCCCATGTCATAACTCATATAGTGTCTTTTCTACCTTCATAGTTAGAATCACATTAAGTATGCCTGCAGCAGACTCTCATGCATATCCCTAAAAAACGGTAGTAGAGAAATCAGACTCATCATAAATCAAACTATATTAAGTAAAGTTCGATTCCTCTTACTCAGACACACCATCGTGTTGTGGTGTGTAAGGTAGAGTGAACTATGAGACAATCCCACAATTCTTTAGGTGGTCCAAAAAACTCTTAACTCATAAACTTACTTACTCCATCGGAGCGAAATGCTTTAATGGTCTTTCCAAGCTGATTATCTACTTCATTTTGGAATACTTTTGAATGTTAAAATAGCTTTATGTTTATGTTTCAGCAAGTGAACATAATCATAGCTACTGTACTCATTAGTAAATATAATGAAGTAAAATTAACTAAATCTATACATTGTTCTTAAATGGCTACATACAACAGTATTTATTAGTCCTAAAAGATCTTTAGCTCTTTTACCTAAATCGGAGAAAGAAGCATTTGTCATCTTTTCACATAAACATGACTCGCATACATCAAATGACACATAGTCAATTGATTCCAAAAGTCCATTAGATTGGAGTTTTGAAATGCATTGTTTATTTATAAGACCAATATGACAATGTCATAGATTGGTCTTATTCAAGTTTTGCTTGAAGACTTTGGCAATGTAGGTATACACAGAATTCTCATTTGAAATTACAGTATGCATATCAAATTCAAAAATACCATCACGCAGATAGGTATTAAGATAAATATATTATCCTTAGAAACTGAAATACCTAAGTGTGTAAATGCAAGTTCAAAACTAACATCTTTTAAACTATGTCGCTCGCAGTATTGAGAGCATAATGCTATTGTTCCAACAAAAACAATAAGACCACTTACAGAAGTAAGTTCAAAGGTACCAATAGCTTTAACAAAAGCTTGATCCCCCTTGCCTACTTATAAATCTAGTGTGTCTTTCTTCAGTCTATTACTTCTTCTCATTCCCTTCATATTGTTAAAGGTGTGAAGGCCATAACCAGTTAACAAAGATCTAGGAATCACTAGTAGAAGTATATAACTTTATATGGAATATACTTGATTTACTAGTCTCACCAGCGTTGCCTTTTCTCAGCTCAGATTGGAAGATAGGACAACTTCTTTCTCCAATTGCCAACCTTTCCACAATGTAAACATTCGGCATCTTTTGTTGGGTTTTCTTTCTTGGGGATGGTGGAATTTTCTTCTTAGCAATTGACTTGCCTTTTCCCTTTCTTCAAGTTTTTGGCTTATTCTTTTTCACCCTACCTTCCCTAATCATAAGGACACCTGGATTGGAAACCTTAGATGGAATATTCTGTTCAGCAGTTTTG
Source organism: Rutidosis leptorrhynchoides (assembly GCF_046630445.1). Lineage (NCBI taxonomy): Eukaryota > Viridiplantae > Streptophyta > Magnoliopsida > Asterales > Asteraceae > Rutidosis > Rutidosis leptorrhynchoides. Next base: position 337,430,092 of record NC_092339.1, on the reverse strand, counting down.
AGCATCGAGTGCACCTCTGCCAGAGATTTCTCCTAACCTTGCATATTGTAATTCATCACAAATTGGTGATACGATTTTGGTAGTGAAGCCAAAACCATGTTCACAGCCAAGTTAGGCAGCAAGGTAGTTCTAAGTTTTTTCAATCGGTCAATGTAGCTTTTCATTTTCAAGACATGAGAGCTCACTGATTGACCCTCCTCCATTTTACATGTTTGAAGAAGTTTATAAGTTTCATATAACTCTTGACTAGCCTGTTTCTGAAACATATTTTTCAGCTCAGTCATCATATCATATGTTGTACGATCTTCCATTTTCTTTTAGAGGTCAGAAGTCATACTAGCAAGCATGATTAAATCTTTCTTCTCTTGCTCATCAAACAACTTCTGATAAGCATTCTTTTGAGCAGCAGTAGCTGTCTCAGTAGGAGAATCAGGTAAGGGTTCTTCAATTTTGTTCAACTTCCCTTCATATTTGAGAGCAATTCTCAGGTTTCGGTACCAATCGAGAAAGTTTGAACCATTGAGTTTCTCCTTCTCCAACAAAGAACGGAGGTTGTTTTGGTTTACGTTTTGATTGTTTGACATCTACAAAAGAACAAGGTTCAATTTTAGTAATTTCGATATAATACTTTAATAAATTAATTACCCAAGTTTTAATATATTTAAAAATAATTAATTTACGAAAGCCTAAGATCCACATAGAGGTTCCATAACTACATCTGTTGATCAGCTAGCAGTTATAGAGTCTACTGGTAGGTAGCGAGTACCGATTGCATCATAGGTGCAACTCTTAGCTCTTTATGGGACCTAGAAATATGTGTAGTTCAACAAATCACTATTATCTACTGGCATGTTTGTCCCATCCTTGCCTCGAATTCAGGTCTCACCGTGAATACGATTAATGTGACGACCCGAAAATTTATGACCAAATTTAAACTTGATCTTTATATAATTTCGACACGATAAGCAAAGTCTGTAATGTTGAGTCTAAAAAATTTTGAACTGTTTCATATATTCAAAGAACCTTCGACCATTCCCGACGATTCACGAACAGCTATTTGTAAATAAATGCATATATATTTGAATATAAATATAAATATATAAATATACATAGTTGCTATATATAATTATTACTATAGGTATATCGTAATATATATTTAATACTCAAAATAAGTTATTTTATAATATGTAATCATTAAATATTACGTGATTAATAACATATAATTACAAGATAAAACATAGTTGTATTATTATTATTATCATTATAAATATCTTAATAAGTAGGAAAAATTATGAATTTAATTATGATTATTACAATTATTAATAAAAAATCATCATTTTAGTTATCATAAAAATAAATACAATTTATTATTATCATTAACAAAACTATTTGTATTATTTTATAGCTAATATCATTATCATTATTATTAATTATTAATATGTATTAATTATAAATCAATTAAATTAGGGAATCTGTGCACGTCGTTATCAAATTCTTTCTCCTATCTGTAAAGTAAATGGAATTGAATCACAATGCTATGAGACAACCGATCAATTACAAATTCTGTTAGAAAATCAACCTCAACTTTTACTTTATTTCTGTTCTTGATTGTCTAATTGATACCTATCGAACTTTATTACTATCCTATACCTATATTTAAACATATACATATATCACATGTGGATTTATCACCCGATCACCACTTCACTCTTCTTCCTTCTCCTTCTTCTAGATCACCACCATCGTTTATTATCACAATCATGAACCACCTTGTGAATCACGAACAACCATCATCACCATTTAACTTTTATACTTCTGTTTTTATCAAAGAACAACTAAACAAAACTGCACCATCATCCATCATCAAGTTACTGTTTCCTTATTGCATTTGAAAATTTAAACCGATCACCAAATGTAGCTCGTTCCATGTCTATTTCAAATACAAAATAAAAGGAAACCAACTCCACCTCCGATGAAAAACACACCCATACCGTTGTACGTTTATCATGTTTCTGTTTCGGTTCAACACTCACCAAGGTACCACTGTTTCTGCTCACAAGAACATCCGTATATTTATTACTATTCATTTCTCATATTCAAATGCAAACAAACAGAATACTTTTTCTTTTGTGATGCTATAAGAAACCCTTCCAACATGTCCTCTTGTTTTCTGATTCAACCAAGCTCAATACCAACCATAGAATAAAGTATAGTGGCTATAAACTGCTGCTATATCTCGTATCCAACTGAAATGTCCCGTTAATATTGATTATAAACGTTCCATATTAATTGATTTTGTTGTGAGGTTTTGACCTCTATATGAGACGTTTTTCAAAGACTGCATTCAATTTTAAAACAACCATAACCTTTATTTTATCAATAAAGGTTTTAAAAACATTAGGTAGATTATCAAATAATGATAATCTAAAATATACTGTTTACACACGACCATTACATAATGGTTTACAATAGAAATATATTACATCGACATATGTTTCTTGAATACAGTTTTTACACAATATCATACAAACATGGACTCCAAATCTTGTCCTTATTTTAGTATGCAACAGCGGAAGCTCTTAATATTCACCTAAGAATAAACATGCTTTAAACGTCAACAAAAATGTTGGTGAGTTATAGGTTTAACCTATATATATCAAATCGTAACAATAGACCACAAGATTTCATATTTCAATACACATCCCATACATAGAGATAAAAATCATTCATATGGTGAACACCTGGTAACCGACATTAACAAGATGCATATATAAGAATATCCCCATCATTCCGGGACACCCTTCGGATATGATATAAATTTTGAAGTACTAAAGCATTCGTTACTTTGGATGGGGTTTGTTAGGCTCAATAGATCTATCTTTAGGATTCACGTCAATTAGGGTGTGTGTTCCCTAATTCTTAGATTACCAGACGTAATAAAAAGGGGCATATTCGATTTCGATAATTCAACCATAGAATGTAGTTTCATGTACTTGTGTCTATTTTTTAAATCATTTATAAAACCTGCATGTATTCTCATCCCAAAAATATTAGATTTTAAAAGTGGGACTATAACTCACTTTCACATATATTTCCTTCCTCGAAAATAAGACTTGGTCACTGATCGATTCACGAACCTATACAAATATGTACATATATATCAAAGTATGATCAAAATATAATTACAACCATTTTTATTATGTTTTAAAGATTTAAGTGTATTAAGTCAGCTGTCCTCGTTAGTAACCTACAACTAGTTGTTCACAGTTAGATGTACAGAAATAAATCGATATATATTATCTTGAATTAATCCACTACCCAGTGTATACACATCTCAGGATAGATCACAACTTAAAGTATATATATTTTTGGAATCAACCTCAACCCTGTATAGCTAACTCCAACATTACTGCATATAGAGTGTCTATGGTTGTTCCAAATAATATATATACATGGGTCGATATGATATATCAAAACATTTGCATACGTGTCTATGGTATCCCAAGATTACAAAATATATCAGAATACATGTATAATACAATATAAGTTAGCTAGGATATGATTTGTATAGATTTGTTAAACATTTCCCGTAGTTAAAAAGATCAAAAATATCCAATTTTGTTTTACCTATAACTTCTTCATTTTAAATCCGTTTTGAGTGAATCAAATTGCTATGGTTTCATATTGAACTCTAATTTAAGAATCCAAACAGAAAAAGTATAGGTTTATAGTTGGAAATTTAAATTACATGTCAATTACTAAAGAGGTAGTCATTTTCGTCGAAAGAACGACATCTTGATGACCATTTTGAAAAACATACTTTCACTTTAAGTTTAACCAAGATTTTTGGATATAGTTTCATGTTCATATGAAAAATTATTTTCTCAGAAGAACAACTTTTAAATCAAAGTTTATCATAGTTTTTAATTATCCAAACCAAAACAGCCCCCGGTTTCACTACGACGGCGTATATCCGATTTTATGGTGTTCATCGTGTTTCCAGGTTTTAAATCATTAAGTTAGCATATCATATAGATATAGAACATGTGTTTAGTTGATTTTAAAAGTCAAGTTAGAAGGATTAACTTTTGTTTGCGAACAAGTATAGAATTAACTAAACTATGTTCTAGTGATTACAAGTTTAAACCTTCGAATAAGATAGCTTTATATGTATGAATCGAATGATGTTATGAACATCATTACTACCTCAAGTTTTCTGGATAAAAGTACTGGAAATGTGAAAAATGGATCTAGCTTCAAAGGATCCTTGGATGGCTTGAAAGTTCTTGAAGCAGAATCATGACACGAAAACAGTTCAAGTAAGATTTTCACTCGAAATAAGATTGTTATAGTTGTAGAAATTGAATCAAAGTTTAAATATGAATATTACCTTGAATTAGAAAGATAACCTACTGTAAATAACAAAGGTTCCTTGATCTTAGATGATTAATTGGAATGGATTAGAAAGCTTGGAAGTAGACTTGCAAACTTGGAAGTATTCTTGATTTTTATGAAACTATACTTATGGAATTTATGAAGAACACTTAGAACTTGAAGATGGAACTTGAGAGAGATCAATTAGATGAAGAAAATTGAAGAATGAAAGTGTTTGTAGGTGTTTTTGGTCGTTGGTACATGAATTAGATATAAAGGATATGTAATTTTGTTTTCATGTAAATAAGTCATGAATGATTACTAATATTTTTGTAATTTTATGAGATATTTCATGCTAGTTGCCAAATGATGGTTCACACATGTGTTAAGTGACTCACATGGGCTGCTAAGAGCTGATCATTGGAGTGTATATACCAATAGTACATACATCTAAAAGCTGTGTATTGTACGAGTACGAATACGGGTGCATACGAGTAGAATTGTTGATGAAACTGAACGAGGATGTAATTGTAAGCATTTTTGTTAAGTAGAAGTACTTTGATATGTGTCTTGAAGTCTTTCAAAAGTTTAAGAATACATATCAAAATACAACATGTATATACATTCTAATGTAGTCGTTAAGTCTTCGTTAGTCGTTACATGTAAGTGTTGTTTTGAAACCTTTAAGTTAACGATCTCAATTAATGTTGTTAACCCAATGTTTATTATATCAAATGAGATGTTAAATTATTATATTATCATGATATTATGATGTATGAATATCTTTTAATTTGATATATACATTAAAATATCGTTACAACGATAATCGTTACACATAAGTCTCGTTTCATAATTCTTGAGTTAGTAGTCTTGTTTTTACATATGTAGTTCATTGTTAACACACTTAATGATATATTTAAATATTATTTTATCATGTTAAATATAGTGTATCAATATCTTAATATGATACATATGTATTTGGTAGACGTTATCATAACGATAATCGTTATATATATCATTTCGAGTTTCTTAACTTAGTAATCTCATTTCTTATGTATATCACACATTGTTAATATATTTAGTGAGATACTTACTCATCATAATCTTATGTCAACCATATATATATGTCTATATATACCACAACATGTAGTTTTTACAATTTTGTAACGTTCGTGAATCGCCGGTCAACTTGGGTGATCAATTGTCTATATGAAACTTATTTCATTTAATCAAGTCTTAAACAAGTTTGATTGCTTAACACGTTGGAAACATTTAGTCATGTAAATATTAATCTCAATTAATATATATAAATATGGAAAAGTTCGGGTCACTACATTGTATGTTACTGATTAACGATTCCTACTATAGCTAAAGAACACCACTAAACCACCATAACACCATCATCTATAAAGCTGTTTTTGTTTTGGATAGAGGACACCACAACCATGCTTCCATCAGACTGATTGACTGCTACTTTCTCTCTTGTTTCTTTTTCAGCTTTGAGCACCCATAACCATCACCGAAACAAACCCAAGAACCAATTAGTGTTTCGTTCTATTTATGACCAAGAAACCCTCACCCTGAAATGTCCCGTTCATATTGATTATAAACGTTCCATATTAATTGATTTCGTTGCGAGGTTTTGACCTCTATATGAGACGCTTTTCAAAGACTGCATTTGATTTTAGAACAAACCATAACCTTTAAAATATTACGATGATTATCAAATAATGATAATCTAAAATATAGCGTTTTTCACACGACCATTACATAATGGTTTACAATAATATTATACATCAACATAAGTCTTCGAATGCAGTTTTTAAACAATATTATACAAGCATGGACTCCAAATCTTGTCCTTAATTTAGTATGCAACAGCGGAAGCTCTTAATAATCACCTGAGAATAAACATACTTAAAACGTCAACAAAATTGTTGGTGAGTTATAGGTTTAACCTACATATTATCAAATCATAATAATAGACCACAAGATTTCTCATTTTTCATAAATATCATTACACTCGCAAGTGCATAAAAATCATTCATATGTTGAACACCTGGTAACCGACGTTAACTTAATGCATAGAATATCCCCAAAACAGAACCTCTCGTCTGTATAATAATCTCGAAGTACTAAACCATCCATAACCTGAATGGGGGTTGTTAAGCCCAATAGATCTATCTTTAGGATTCGCGTCAATTAGGGGCCATTTTACTAATTCTTAGGCTACCAGAGTTGAAGGGCGATATTCAGTTTAATAATCCAACCATAGAATGTAGTTTCGCATACTTGTGTCTATTTTGTAAAACATTTATAAAACTGCATGTATTCTCATCCCAAAAATATTAGATTTTAAAAATGGGACTATAACTCACTTTCACAGATTTTACTTCGTCGGGAAGTAAGACTTGGCCACTGGTCGATTCACGAACCTATAACAAATATGTACATATATATCAAAGTATGTTCAAAATATATTTACAACATTTTTAATATATTTTAATGTTTTAAGTTTATTAAGTCAGCTGTCCTCGTAAGTAACCTACAACTAGTTGTCCACAATTAGATGTACAGAAATAAATCGATATATATTATCTTGAATCAATCCACGACCCAGTGTATACACGTCTCAGGCTAGATCACAACTCAAAGTATATATATTTTTGGAATCAACCTCAACCCTGTATAGCTAACTCCAACATTACTGCATATAGAGTGTCTATGGTTGTTCCAAATAATATATATATATACATGGGTCGATATGATATGTCAAAACAATTGCATACGTGTCTATGGTATCCCAAGATTACATAATATATAAGAATACATGTATAATACAATATAAGTTAGCTAGGATATGATTTGTATAGAATTGTTACAATATTTCCCGTAGCTACAACAATAAAAAAAAATATCCAATCTTGTTTTACCCATAACTTCTTCGTTTAAATCCATTTTGAGTGAATAAAATTGCTATTGTTTCATATTGAACTCAATTTTATGAATCTAAACAGAAAAAGTATAGGTTTATAGTTAGAAATATAAGTTACAAGTCATTTTTGTAAGAGGTAGTCATTTCAGTCGAAAGAAAGACGTCTTGATGACCATTTTGAAAAACATACTTTCACTTTGAGTTTAACCATGATTTTTGGATATAGTTTCATGTTCATAAGAAAAATCATTTTCCCAGAAGAACAACTTTTAAATCAAAGTTTATCATAGTTTTTAATTAACTAACCCAAAACAGCCCGCGGTGTTACTACGACGGCGTATATCCAGTTTTACGGTGTTTTTCGTGTTTTCAGATTTTAAATCATTAAGTTAGCATATCATATAGATATAGAACATGTGTTTAGTTGATTTTAAAAGTCAAGTTAGAAGGATTAACTTTTGTTTACGAACAAGTTTAGAATTAACTAAACTATGTTCTAGTGATTTCAAGCTTAAACCTTCGAATAAGGTAGTTTTATATATATGAATCGAATGATGTTATAACCTTAATTACTACCTCAAGTTTAGTAAATAAACCTACTGGAAGTGACAAGAAATGATCTAGCTTCAAAGGATCTTGGATGGCTTGAAAGTTCTTGAAGTAGAATCATGACACGAAAACAAGTTCAAGTAAGATTATCACTCGAATTAAGATAGTTATAGTTATAGGAATTGAACCAAAGTTTATATATGAGTATTAACTTGATTTATAATGATATATTACTATAAACAACAAGGATTTCTTGAGGTTGGATGATCACTTTACAAAATTGAAAGTGAGCTAGTAAACTTGGAAGTATTCTTGATTTTATGAAACTAGAACTTGTAGAATTTATGAAGAACACTTAGAACATGAAGATGGAACTTGAGAGAGATCAATTAGATGAAGAAAATTGAAGAATGAAAGTGTTTGTAGGTGTTTTTGGTCGTTGGTATATGGATTAGATATAAAGGATGTGTAATTTTGTTTATATGTAAATAAGTCATGAATGATTACTAATATTTTTGTAATTTTATGAGATATTTCATGCTAGTTGCCAAATGATGGTTCCCACATGTGTTAGGTGACTCACATGGGCTGATAAGAGCTGATCATTTGAGTATATATACCAATAGTATATACATCTAAAAGCTGTGTATTGTACGAGTACGAATACGGGTGCAGACGAGTAGAATTGTTGATGAAACTGAACGAGGATGTAATTGTAAGCATTTTTATTAAGTAGAAGTATTTTGATAAGTGTCATGAAGTCTTTCAAAAGTGTATGAATACATGTTAAAACACTACGTGTATATACATTTTAACTGAGTCGTTAAGTCATCGTTAGTAGTTACATGTAAATGTTGTTTTAAGACCTTTAAGTTAACGATCTTGTTAAATGTAATTAATCCATTGTTATTATACTTAAATGAGATGTTAAATTATTACATTATCATGATATTATAATGTATGAATATATCTTAATATGATATATATACATTAAAATGTCGTTACAACGATAATCGTTACATATATGCCTCGTTTCGAAATTCTTAAGTTAGTAGTCTTCTTTTGCATATGTAGTTCATTGTTAACACACTTAATGATATACTTAATTATCATTTTATCATGTTAAACATAGTGTATCCATATCTTAATATGATTCGTATGTATTTAGTAAGACGTTGTTATAACGATAATCGTTATATATCGTTTCGAGTTTCTTAATTCAATAAACTCATTTTTATGTATATCACTCATTGTTAATATACCTAGTGAGATACTTACTTATCATAATCTCATGTTAACCATATATATATCCATATATATATATATCATCATGTAGTTTTTACAAATTTTTAACGTTCGTGAATCGCCGGTCAACTTAGGTGGTCAATTGTCTATATGAAGCACATTTCAAATAATCAAGTCTTAACAAGTTTGATTACTTAACATGTTGAAAACATTTAATCATGTAAATTTACCAATTTCATTTAATATATATAAACATGAAAAAGTTCGGGTCACTACAGTACCTACCCGTTAAATAAATTTCGTCCCGAAATTTTAAGCTGTTGAAGGTGTTGACGAATCTTCTGGAAATAGGTACGGGTATTTCAGTTTCATTTGATCTTCATGCTCCCAGGTGAACTCGGGTCCCCTACGAGCATTCCATCGAACCTTGACAATCGGTATCTTATTTTGCTTGAGCCTTTTAACCTCACGATCCATTATCTCGACGGGTTCTTCAATGAATTGTAGTTTTTCATTGATTTTAATTTCGTCTAAAGGAATAGTGAAATCTTCTTTAGCTAAACACTTCTTCAGATTCGAGACGTGAAAGGTATTATGTACATTGGCGAGTTGTTGAGGTAATTCAAGTCGGTAGGCTACTGGTCCGACACGATCTGAAATCTTGAATGGTCCAATGTATCTTGGATTTAGTTTCCCCCGTTTACCAAATCGAACAATGCCTTTCCAAGGCGAAACCTTAAGCATGACCATCTCCCCAATTTCAAATTCTATATCTTTCCTTTTAAGGTCCGCGTAGCTCTTTTGTCGACTCTGAGCAGTTTTCAACCGTTGTTGAATTTGGATGATTTTCTCTGTAGTTTCTTGGATTATCTCCGGACCTGTAATCTGTCTATCCCTAATTCATTTCAACAAATTGGAGATCTGCACTTTCTACCATAAAGTGCTTCGAACGGTGCCATTTCGATACTCGAGTGATAACTGTTATTGTAGGAAAATTCTGCTAATGGTAGATTTCGATCCCAACCGTTTCCAAAATCAATAACACATGCTCGTAGCATGTCTTCAAGAGTCTGTATCGTCCTTTCGCTCTGCCAATCGGTTTGTGGATGATAGGCACTACTCATGTCTAGACGAGTTCCCAATGCTTGTTGTAATGTCTGCCAAAACCTTGAAACAAATCTGCCATCTCTATCAGAGATAATAGAGATTGGTATTCCATGTCTAGAGACAACTTCCTTCAAGTATAATCTCGCCAACTTCTCCATTTTATCATCTTCTCTCATTGGCAGAAAGTGTGCTAACTTGGTGAGACGATCGACTATTACCCAAATAGTATCATAACCACTTGCAGTCCTTGTTAATTTAGTAATGAAATCCATGGTAATGTTTTCCCATTTCCATTCCGGGATTTCGGGTTGTTGAAGTAGACCTGATGGTTTCTGATGTTCAGCTTTGACCTTAGAACACATTAAACATTCTCCTACATAATTAGCAATATCGGCTTTCATACCCAGCCACCAAAAGTGCTTATTGAGATCTTTGTACATTTTTCCTGCTCCGAGATGTATTGAGTATCTGGTTTTATGTGCTTCCTTAAGTACCATTTCTCTCACATCTCCAACTTTGGTACCCAAATTCTATCAGCCCTATATCGGGTTCCGTCTTCCCGAATTTTAAGATGTTTTTCCGATCCTTTGGGTATCTCATTCTTCAACTTTCCTTCTTTTACAACCCCCTGTTGCACCTCCTTTATTTGAGTACTATGGTTAGTAAGAATAATTATGTTCATAGATTTTACCCGTATAGGTTCTCTGTCCTTTCGACTTAAAGCGTCGGCTACCACATTCGCCTTCCCCGGGTGGTAACGAATCTCAAAGTCGTAGTCATTTAACAATTCAATCCATCTACACTGCCTCATGTTTAGTTGTTTCTGATCAAATATATGTTGGAGACTTTTGTGGTCGGTATATATAATACTTTTGACCCCATATAAGTAATGCCTCCAAGTCTTTAATGCAAAAACAACAGCGCCCAATTCCAAATCGTGAGTCGTATAATTTTGTTCGTGAATCTTTAATTGTCTAGATGCATAAGCAATTAATTTCATTCGTTGCATTAATACACAACCGAGACCTTGCTTTTAGGCGTCACAATATATCACAAAATCATCATTCCCTTCAGGCAATGACAATATAGGTGCCGTAGTTAGCTTTTTCTTCAACAATTGGAACGCTTCCTCCTGTTCATCCTTCCATTCAAATTTCTTTCCTTTATGCATTAATGCAGTCAAGGGTTTTGCTAGTTTGTAAAAATCTTGGATGAATCTTCTGTAGTAACCAGCCAATCCTAAAAATTAACGTATATGCTTCGGAGTTTTCGGGGTTTCCCAGTTTACAACGGTTTCAATCTTTGCCGGATCAACCTGAATACCTTCTTTGCTCACAACATGTCTGAGGAATTGAACTTCTTTCAACCAAAATGCACACTTTGAAAACTTAGCGTACAGTTTTTCTTTCCTCAACTATTCCAGTACTTTCCTCAAATGTTCTTCATGCTCTTGATTATTCTTTGAGTAAATAAGTATGTCATCGATGAAGACAATGATAAACTTATCGAGATATGGTCCACACACTCTGTTCATGAGGTCCATGAACACAGCTGGTGCGTTAGTCAAACCAAACGGCATAACCATAAACTCGTAATGACCGTATCGCGTCCTGAAAGCAGTCTTCGGAATATCATCCTCCTTTACCCGCATTTGATGATATCCGGAACGTAAATCGATCTTCGAATAAACCGACGAGCCTTGTAGTTGATCAAATAAGTCGTCGATTCTCGGTAGTGGGTAACGGTTCTTGATGGTAAGTTTGTTCAACTCTCGGTAGTCAATACACAACCTAAATGTACCATCTTTCTTCTTGACAAACAGAACAGGAGCTCCCCATGGTGATGTACTTGGTCGAATGAAACCACGCTCTAGAAGTTCTTGTAATTGGCTTTGAAGTTCCTTCATTTCGTTGGGTGCGAGTCTGTATGGAGCACGAGCTATTGGTGCAGCTCCCGGTACAAGATCTATTTGAAATTCAATGGATCGGTGTGGAGGTAATCCCGGTAATTCTTTCAGAAATACATCAGAAAATTCTTTTGCGACAGGAACATTATTGATGCTCTTTTCTTCAGTTTGTACTTTCTCGACGTGTGCTAGAACAGCATAGCAACCCTTTCTTATTAGCTTTTGCGCCTTCAAATTACTAATAAGATTTAACTTTGCGTTGCTCTTTTCTCCGTACACCATTAAGGATTTTCCTTTATCTCGTACAATGCGAATTGCATTTTTGTAACACACGATCTCTGCTTTCACCTCTTTCAACCAGTCTATGCCGATTATCACATCAAAACTCCCTAACTCTACTGGTATCAAATCAATCTTAAACGTTTCGCTACCCAATTTAATTTCTCGATTCCGACATATATTATCTGCTGCAATTAATTTACCGTTTGCTAATTCTAGTATAAACTTATTATCCAAAGGCGTCAATGGACAACTTAATTTAGCACAGAAATTCTTACTCATATAGCTTCTATCCGCACCCGAATCAAATAAAACATAAGCAGATGTATTGTCAATAAGAAACATACCCGTAACAAGCTCCGGGTCTTCCTGCGCTTCAACCGCATTAATGTTGAAGACTCTTCCTCGGCCTTGCCCATTATTATCCCCCTGATTTGGACACATATTTTTGTAATGGCCCTTCTTCCCGCATCCGAAACAGGTAATGTCGGCATAACTTGTTTCGGCATTATTTGTTCCCTTAGCCATTGATCCGTAGATTTCGCACTTTGTCGCACCATGGCCCTTTCTATTACACTAAGTACACACTGCTGTACAGAGCCCAGTTGGATGGTATCCTTCACATCTCTGGAAGAATTTCTGCCTCTTATTGTTATTGTTGGGGTTGTTGTTGTTGCGGTTGGTATTGTTGTTGGAATAATTGTTGTAGTTGTTGTTGTTGCTGGAATGATTTTTGTTGCGTTTGTTGTTGCGAAAGATGGTGCGGTTGTGGTTGTGATTGTGGTGTTGATTGTTGAAATTGTGACTCTTGTCACTGGGTTCTTCCCACTTTCTCTTGACTTGTTTCATTTTGGCCTCCTCGGCCACCTGCTCTTTAATCCTTCCCTCGATCTGGTTTATAAGTTTGTGAGCCATTCGGCTTGCCTTTTGCATTGAAGTGGGTGCACTTGCACTCACATCCTCCTGAATTCTCTCTGGTAACCCCTTTACAAACGCATCGATCTGCTCTTCTTCATCTTCAAACACTCTTGGGCACAATAAACACAACTCAGTGAATCGTCATTCGTATGTGGTGATATCGAATCCCTTCGTTCGTAATTCTCTAAGCTCTGTCTGGAGCTTATTGATTTCATTTTTGGGACGGTACTGCTCGTTCATCAAGTGTTTGAATGCTGACCACGGTAGTGCGTAAGCAGCATCTTGTCCCACTTGTTCGAGGTAGGTATTCCACCATGTTAACGCAGTACCTGTGAAGGTATGCGTGGCGTACTTTAACTTATCTTCCTCAGCACATTTACTTATAGCAAACACAGATTCGACCTTTTCGGTCCATCGTTTCAGCCCGACTGGTCCTTCAGTTCCATCGAATTCTAGAGGTTTACAGGCAGTGAAAGCCTTGTAGGAGCATCCTACACGGTTTCCTGTGGAGTTAACTCCACTGCTAGACCCTGAGTTATTGTTGTTTTGCATTGCAGCCTGTACTGCGGCTATATTTGCTGCAAGGAAAGCATGGAAGTCTTCCTCACTCATGTTCAAGTTCTGACGAGTAGTTGGTGCCATTTCCTTCAAAAATAACCAAAAGAATTAAGTTAATCATATAGAATATTAGGAGTAGCCAATAGTATTCCGTAGCATAATATGAACTCATTTATAAAAGCTTTTTCTTCATATTAGCATTTTATAAGTTTTAATTCGGGTAATACCTACCCGTTAAGTTCATACTTAGTAGCTAACATACAATTCAACTACTACAATTCTATATGAAAAACTGATTATAATAATATTTCACATTCAAACTTTTATACAATATTTTGAAAACTTGCAATACCGCTATTTTACATATATCATGAAATATAGCACATAAAAACTCTGATACAAAATAGTTGCAAAGACAATTCTAGTTAATACGCAAGTCGTTCAACAAAGGCAATAAAGACACGTAATTCATACGTCCAGAAACAAGTCATGCATTCTGGTTTTATTAAGACTACTTCCCATCCTTGGTCTTGTGGAACATAACCGTTGTGACCGTTGACAAGACAGCATGTTGTAACGTCGTCAAAGGGACGAGGGTTTCGTAATGTCCAACAGCCCCGTAATAATCTAAAAACCTTGTTTCTCACCCCAACTACTGAATCCGTTAATTGTGGGAAGGTTTTATTTAAAAGTTGTAATCCGATATTCTTTTTCTCACTTTGGTGAGAAGCGAACATCACTAACCCGTAAGCATAACATGCTTCCTTATGTTGCATGTTAGAAGCTCTTTCTAACTCACGAAATCCTATGATGAGATATGTTGAGTCAAAATAGGTTCTTAACCCGTAGCGTAAAATTGCATTTGGGTTCCCTGCACTTAACGCTTTAAAGAAAACACGGCGTAACTTACGGTCTCCTCAATGTGATATACCTCACCTATCAAAGGAAAGCCTTTTATAAACTAAGGCATTTCTGGAAAGTCTTTCAAATGTTTGACAAGTTAATTTCGCCATAACTAATTGTGCTGATGAATTCTGACCGACTCTAGACAAGATTTCCTTAATCATATCCTCTGGTAGATCTTCTAAAATATTTGATTGTCTACCCTTAACGTCCATTTTTTATACTGTAAAAATAGACAAGGATTAGATTCGTAAAAGATAATTAACAACAATACAAGCAATTTTTATATTTATCATAAAAGCACAAGCACACTATATTACATATATTACACAACATGATTACAACTCTTTAATCCGACTCACTCGTTTCTTCTTCTTCGGACTTGGTTCGTTTTGCTAATTTCCTAGGGATATATGGTGCTCCCCTAATACGAGCTATCGTTTTCCACAATGGTTTAGAAAAACCTAGTGGTTTATACCTTTTCCCTTATTATTTTCTTTTGCTATATTAAATTGGGTCGAGGTAATTTCTATAACATCATCGGAATCCTCATCGGGATCTGATTCATCTAAAAATTGGTAATCTTCCCAATATTTTGCTTCCTCGGCGGAAACACCATTGACCATTATTAACTTTGGTCCGTTGGTTGAGGATTTTCTTTTCTTTAATCGATTTACTATAGGTATCAATATTTCTTTCTCTGGAACCTCTTCTTCTTCCGGTTCCTCCTCTTCTGGCTCCTCCTCTTCTGGTTCCTCTTCTTCTGGTTCCTCCTCTTCCGGTTCCTCTTCGGGAATTTGTGAATCTTCCCAAAGTATATTCGACTCTTCATTATTATTAGGTGATCGATGGGATTTGTACTAGTGGTAGACATCTATCACACAATATCAAACACATTAAGAGGTTAATATATCACATAATATTTACATGTTAATAATATATAGTTTCCAACAAAAGTGTTAAGCAATCGTTTTTAAAGAAAATACTATCGAAGTCCAGACTCATTAATGTATCCTAACAAACTCGATAAGACACATTAATGCAAATTTATGGTTCTCTAAGGCCAACGCTCAGATACTAACTGAAATGTCTCGTTCATATTGATTATAAACGTTCCATATTAATTGATTTCGTTGCGAGGTTTTGACCTCTATATGAGACGTTTTTCAAAGACTGCATTCGATTTTAGAACAAACCATAACCTTTAAAATATTACGATGATTATCAAATAATGATAATCTAAAATATAGCGTTTTTCATACGACCATTACATAATGGTTTACAATAATATTACACATCAACATAAGTCTTCGAATGCAGTTTTTAAACAATATTATACAAGCATGGACTCCAAATCTTGTCCTTAATTTAGTATGCAACAGCGGAAGCTCTTAATAATCACCTGAGAATAAACATACTTAAAACGTCAACAAAATTGTTGGTAAGTTATAGGTTTAACCTACATATTATCAAATCATAATAATAGACCACAAGATTTCTCATTTTTCATAAATATCATTACACTCGCAAGTGCATAAAAATCATTCATATGTTGAACACCTGGTAACCGACGTTAACGTAATGCATAGAATATCCCCCAAACAGAACCTCTCTTCAGTATAATAATCTCGAAGTACTAAACCATCCATAACCTAAATGGGGGTTGTTAAGCCCAATAGATCTATCTTTAGGATTCGCGCCAATTAGGGGCCATTTCCCTAATTCTTAGGCTACCAGACTTGAAGGGCGATATTCGGTTTAATAATCCAACCATAGAATGTAGTTTCGCATACTTGTGTCTATTTTGTAAAACATTTATAAAACTGCATGTATTCTCATCCCAAAAATATTATATTTTAAAAATTAGACTATAACTCACTTTCACAGATTTTTACTTCGTCGGGAAGTAAGACTTAGCCACTGGTCGATTCACGAACCTATAACAAATATGTACATATATATCAAAGTATGTTCAAAATATATTTACAACATTTTTAATATGTTTTAATATTTTAAGTTTATTAAGTCAGCTATCCTCGTTAGTAACCTACAACTAGTTGTCCACAATTTGATGTACAGAAATAAATCGATATATATTATCTTGAATCAATCCACAACCCAGTGTATACACGTCTCATGCTAGATCACAACTCAAAGTATATATATTTTTGGAATCAACCTCAACCCTGTATAGCTAACTCCAACATTACTGCATATAGAGTGTCTATGGTTGTTCCAAATAATATATATATACATGGGTCGATATGATATGTCAAAACAATTGCATACGTGTCTATGGTATCCCAAGATTACATAATATATAAGAATACATGTATAATACAATATAATTTAGCTAGGATATGATTTGTATAGAATTGTTACAATATTTCCCGTAGCTACAACAATAAAAAAAAATATCCAATCTTGTTTTACCCATAACTTCTTCGTTTAAATCCGTTTTGAGTGAATCAAATTGCTATTGTTTCATATTGAACTCTATTTTATGAATCTAAACATAAAAAGTATAGGTTTATAGTTAGAAATATAAGTTACAAGTCGTTTTTGTAAGAGGTAGTCATTTCAGTCGAAAGAACGACGTCTTGATGACCATTTTGAAAAACATACTTTCACTTTGAGTTTAACCATGATTTTTGGATATAGTTTCATGTTCATAATAAAAATCATTTTCCCAGAAGAACAAATTTTAAATCAAAGTTTATCATAGTTTTTAATTAACTAACCCAAAACAGCCCGCGGTGTTACTACGACGGCGTATATCCAGTTTTACGGTGTTTTTCGTGTTTTCAGATTTTAAATCATTAAGTTAGCATATCATATAGATATAGAACATGTGTTTAGTTGATTTTAAAAGTCAAGTTAGAAGGATTAACTTTTGTTTACGAACAAGTTTAGAATTAACTAAACTATGTTCTAGTGATTTCAAGCTTAAACCTTCGAATAAGGTAGTTTTATATATATGAATCGAATGATGTTATAACCTTAATTACTACCTCAAGTTTAGTAGGTAAACCTACTGGAAGTTACAAAAAATGATCTAGCTTCAAAGGATCTTGGATGGCTTGAAAGTTCTTGAAGTAGAATCATGACACGAAAACAAGTTCCAGTAAGATTATCACTCGAATTAAGATAGTTATAGTTATAGGAATTGAACCAAAGTTTGTATATGAGTATTACCTTGATTTAGAATGATATCTTACTGTAAACAACAAGGATTTCTTGAGGTTGGATGATCACTTTACAAAATTGGAAGTGAGCTAGTAAACTTGGAAGTATTCTTGATTTTATGAAACTAGAACTTGTAGAATTTATGAAGAACACTTAGAACATGAAGATGGAACTTGAGAGAGATCAATTAGATGAAGAAAATTGAAGAATGAAAGTGTTTGTAGGTGTTTTTGGTCGTTGGTATATGGATTAGATATAAAGGATGTGTAATTTTGTTTATATGTAAATAAGTCATGAATGATTACTAATATTTTTATAATTTTATGAGATATTTCATGTTAGTTGCCAAATTATGGTTCCCACATGTGTTAGGTGACTCACATGGGCTGCTTAGAGCTGATCATTTGAGTATATATACCAATAGTATATACATCTAAAAGCTGTGTATTGTACGAGTACGAATACAGGTGCATACGAGTAGAATTGTTGATGAAACTGAACGAGGATGTAATTGTAAGCATTTTTATTAAGTAGAAGTATTTTGATAAGTGATATTGCTCAATTACATCATATATATCTATCGCAATATCACTTAAAACGCTCTATAATCGAAGATAATGAAGGTGATCTACAAGTAATAAGACAAGATGCGCGAATTTGTATCGGAAGAATGATTTGCAAAGAATTTCGATGATTTATGACATTGGTTGATCCCGATACGAGTTAGGGTCAAGATAGCACTCTAAAATGATATAACAATGCTTCCGATATGTTAGGCTTCGTCCAAATGAGCTAATATTAAAAAGAAAACGAAACAGTGCCTTAAATCCAACCAGGACGCCGTCTAGGGTCCCAGGACGCCGTCCTGGCCTTTTAACTGGGACGCCGTCTTGCAGATTTGGGACGCCGTCTTGCTCTGTAAAGTGGGACGCCGTCCTGCCTTTTAGGACGACGTCCCAAAGTAGGTGTACCCGACTTTTCTGCTTTTTACCTAATTTCTCCACCTTAAAACTTCATTTTTGGGACTGTTTCATTAGAGTTACGCACCAGAGAGTTTTAGAGGCGATTTTCAGGAGCATATTGGAGAATTCCAACCTCTTTGAAGAGGCTCAACATCAAGGCATCATCCATCAACATCTTCTTCATCCAAGAACTCTTGTTCTTGTAGGTTATTCACTTGTTCTCAGAAATGATTTCAGTTTATAATTTGATTGTATTGTTGTCTGTTACCATGATTGTTGGCTAGTTTCTATAATGTTTGTCTAGATTAATAACCAAGGTATTGGATGTAATCTTATTGATTGAATGTATTATGCGTGATAGATTGAAGCTTGAATTGAGAACCATGCTTATTGTTGTTAAAACCATTTGTATCTAGTTAATTGATATGTTGTTGATAAAGAGAACTCTTGTTGATGTATCATATTGATTTACAATCAACTTGTCTTAGATTGATTGTTTGCTAAACCGGACCAAGGTGGTAAACTAGATTAAAATGGTTAAACAAAATAGGAATGAATTGTGTAGAGCGAATGCAAAGGCAATTGTTATTCAAGTCTTTAATCTTGTTGATCAACTAGTCACAAACGAAAAGGTCTAAGTTATAGGGAACCCTCGCTTAGTAATTCTAGTTTGAGTACTTGCTAAAGAGAACTCTTGGCGAGTCGATTTAGGTGATTAGCATACTTATAGTTATTTGATTACAAATACAAGAACCATAGTAAAAAGGGAAACCTTGAGCTTGTTATTGTATTTGCGTGTTTATCCGAGAGAACTCTTAGTAAACCTATTAGATAACTACACGCCTAAGTATTCAATCAGGGCTTAATATCTAAACTACATCCAATACCGAGGGTAAAATATCTAGATGAACATTTAATTTCTTTGATTTAATTCAAAACCATGTTACTTGCTTTATTTGTATTTATTTGCATTTTATAAACCAAAAGACTAAAAATATTGTTTTTACATTTAACCTTCTTGGATTTGGCTAAATCGTTAAAACAGCCACCAAAACATAAAACTTGTACTTTTACTTTAATTAACTTAGTTAATCATAATATAGTTTCTAATTCTAGTTTGACTGATATAACTGTCCTTGGAACGATACACGGATTTTACCATTATCTATACTACTACACGATCGGGTACACTGCCCGTTAGTGTGTAGCAATCTTTAAAACCGGTATTTTCCATAAGATAAATTATAGACACGATTTCGCACATCAAGTTTTTGGCGCCGCTGCCGGGGAGAGTTTTGTGTCAAAATAGGATTATTAACTAATTTGTGATTAAGTAGTTTCTTAATTATTTTAAATTATTAATAGTCTTTGATTTTTAATTTTGTAGAATCGGTATGTGTGATAGTTTTTGTTAGTTGTGTGATTGGCAGATTATAGGTTGCATATGCCACATACCCGAAGTTCAGAATCTCCATTATTTACACCATTGACAGAACCGGATAGAAAGCTTGGTAGAATTCCAAAAGAAGTGCTTGATATTTTTGAATCTTCATCAAAGCAGGAAACTTTTGATTCAGAATCAAGTACCACCAAGCCTAGATATTCAGACTTTGGTAAAGCAGTTCAACCACCAAATTTTGAAATGGAAGGAGAAAGACCGTTGGTACCAAGACAATCAATGGCAGAAAGGATGAAAGCGACGCGAACCGGACAAGGTAGTGCTATTACTCCGCTCACGGGCGAGGTAAATTTTGAAATTAAAGGACCTATTCTTCAAATGATTAATAATAGGTGTCAATTTAGTGGCGGTCCTAATGAAGACGCAAACGAACATATTCGTCTCTTTGAAGAGATATGTCTTCTTTTCAAATTAAAACCAGAAACTGACCAGGCTATATTTCTAAGACTTTTCCCGTGGACACTCCACGGGGAAGCAAGAAGTTGGTTAGATTCATTAGCCGAGGCTACGATAAGAACGTGGGATAGTATGATGGAAAAATTTCTTAAGAAATATTTTCCAGCATCTAAATCCGCGAGACTCCAACAGGAGATTACCCAGTTCTGTCAAAAGCCTATGGAAACCTTGTACGAAGCATGGAATAGATTTTCCAAAATGCTTAGAGGTTGTCCAAACCATGGTTTGGATACCTTTCAACAGGTTCAAATCTTCTATAAGGGTTGCGAAGTTGCAACCCGAATTTCCATTGATCAAGCATCCGGAGGTTCAATTATGGACAAAACCGAGCAAGAGGCTTATGAGATAATCGAGAAATTAGCCGATTATTCTCATGAGTGGCATCAAGAACGCCCAATTACTCGAAATGCTCAAGTCCAAAGCGCCGGTGCTTATGATGACTTCAGCTCCCTAGGTGTAAAAATAGACGGTGTTGTCCGAAACATGGACAAAATCACAAAAGAAATCCATAGTATGAAAGTAGGTTGTGAATACTGTGGTGGTCTACACTTAGGTAAAGATTGTGATGCCGGGTTAACCATGGCTCAAAAAGAAGAAGTGGCTTTTATAAGCCAAAGAAATAATAACCAGTTTCAGGGTAGAGCCCAATTTAACCGTAACTTTAACAACCCCTACAACCCTCAAGGTCAAAATTCTAATTTTCAACAAGGGTCAAGTAGTGGGTTCCAACAACAAACTCCGGGTTATTATCAAAAACCCCAACAGGAGGAGAAAAAGTCAAATTTAGAGAATATGTTGGAAAAGTTAATTGCATCACAAACTCAGCTTGTCACAAACATAAATCAAACCAACGAGAAAAACGAACATCAGTTTCGTAACCAACAAGCATCAATCCAAAATTTGGAAAAACAAATGAGTGGTTTAGCCAATTTACTGAGTGAGAGAAAACCCGGTAGTTTACCGGGAGATACCAACAAGAACCCCAGAAATGAGCACGCAAATGTTATTACCACACGGAGTGGTTTAGCATACGATGCTCCACAAATGCCCGAAAATTCTGATTTCAGAGTTCCATTGAACCAAAACGATGAACCGGTTAAGGAGCCGGAAAAAGTGGTTGAAAAGGAAGAACGGGAAAAACCCGTAGTGAAACCATATCAACCACCGCTCCCATTCCCAAGAAAACAACAACAAGAAAGGCTAGAAGCCGAAAGGCTAAAATTTCTAGATATGTTTAAACAGATAAACATAAACATGCCTTTTATTGATGTTATCTCCGGAATGCCAAAGTATGCTAAGTTTTTAAAAGACTTACTTACTAACCGAAAGAAGATGGAAAGCGTTTCATCAGTAACTTTAAATGCTAGATGTTCCGCGCTGGTGTCTAACACACTTCCTGAAAAGCTTCAAGATCCGGGTAGTTTTACTATTCCATGTCTAATGGGTGACCTTGATTGCATGAGGGCATTAGCCGATTTGGGGGCTAGTATCAATTTAATGCCCTATTCAATTTACCTTAAGTTAGCCCCTGGGGAACTCAAAACCACACGAATGGCTATTCAACTAGCTGATCGCTCTATAAAATTCCCTCGAGGAATAATAGAGAATTTGTTAGTTAAGACCGGAAATCTGATCTTTCCGGCTGACTTTGTGGTTTTAGACATGGAAGTTGATGAGAGAATACCAATTATTCTGGGTAGGCCATTTTTAAATACTGCTCGATGTGTCATTGATGTTTATGACCAGCAGTTGACCCTTAGAATTGGTGAAGCTAGTGCGACTTTTGCAATTGACAAGTCATTGAAATATCCCGAATCTTCGGATGATACTTGTTATTTCATGCAAAGCATAGATTCGCATTACGAGTTCTTGCAGGAATCTCCCGAATCGGATGAAACAGGTGTATACGATTTGGCAAATGGAGATGATGAATTCACTGAAGAAGAAATGGATGTGATGGCCACATTTTTGATGGCCAATGAGTGTGAACCAACTGAAGAGGAAATAGAAAAACTAAGCAAGGATAGCGAGTACCGGAGTCGATCCTCAATTGAGGAACCTCCCATTTTGGAGCTTAAACCGCTCCCTGATCATCTTGAGTACGCTTTCCTTCAGGAAGATTCAAAACTTCCGGTAATTATTTCCTCACTTCTCTCTCAAAATGAGAAAGAACGTCTTGTTTCCTTGTTACAGGCCCACAAACCGGCCATTGCATGGAAAATCCATGATATAAAAGGAATTAGTCCTTCTTATTGCACGCACAAGATCTTAATGGAAGAAAATTCCAAACCAGTGGTGCAACGTCAAAGGAGACTAAATCCTCATATGCAAGACGTTGTCAAAAAGGAAATCATTAAATTGCTAGATGCAGGTCTAATCTACCCGATTTCAGATAGTCCGTGGATAAGCCCGATTCATTGTGTTCCTAAAAAGGGTGGTATAACTGTTACCACCAATGATAAGGACGAACTTATCACGACACGAACTGTTACGGGGTGGCGGGTTTGTATAGATTATCGAAAGTTAAACGAAGCCACAAGAAAAGACCATTTTCCTCTACCATTTATTGATCAAATGTTAGAGAGACTTGCAGGAAATAGCTTTTATTGTTTCCTAGATGGTTTTTCGGGGTACTTTCAAATTCCCATCTCCCCCGAAGATCAAGAAAAGACTACCTTCACGTGTCCCTATGGCACCTTCTCATATCGCCGAATGCCCTTTGGTCTATGTAATGCTCCTGCGACATTCCAAAGGTGTATGATGGCCATTTTCCACGATATGATTGAGGATTGCATGGAAGTGTTCATGGACGACTTTTCAGTTTTCGGTGACACTTTTGATTCATGCCTTCTAAATTTGGAGAAAATGCTAATCAGGTGTGAGAAGTCGAACTTGGTGCTGAATTGGGAGAAATGCCACTTTATGGTTAAAGAGGGCATCGTCTTAGGGCACAAAATCTCAAGTGTTGGTATTCAGGTGGATCCAGCAAAGGTTGACGTCATTGCCAACCTTCCACCTCCTTCAAACGTAAAGGGTGTGAGAAGTTTTCTTGGGCATGCCGGGTTCTACCGGCGATTTGTTAAGGATTTTTCAAAAATTGCAACGCCATTAAATAAACTTCTGGAAAAAGATGCACCCTTTGTTTTCACAAGCGAATGCACTAAGGCATTCAAAATTTTAAAAGAAAAACTTGTCAACGCACCAATAATCATAGCTCCAAATTGGTCATTACCATTCGAGCTAATGTGCGATGCATCGGATTTTGCGGTTGGTTCAGTTTTGGGCCAACGGGTTGAGAAACATTTTCAACCCATTTATTATGCGAGCAAGACTTTACAAGGAGCCCAATTAAATTACACAACAACAGAAAAAGAGCTCCTTGCGATCGTCTTTTCCTTTGACAAATTCCGATCTTATCTTGTCCTATCAAAGACTGTTGTCTTCACTGATCATTCGGCATTAAAATATCTTTTCTCTAAGCCGGATGCAAAACCTCGATTGTTAAGGTGGGTCTTGCTTTTGCAAGAATTTGATATCGAGATTAAGGACAAGAAAGGTGCAGAAAATCTTGCAGCGGACCATCTTTCTAGACTCGAAAATCCCAATCTTGAAGTACTCCATGAATCGAGTATTAAAGATGATTTTCCCGGAGAATTCCTAATGAGAGTAGAGAAGGTGGAGGATCCGTGGTTTGTTGACTTCGCCAATTACATTGTTGGAGGGTACCTAGAAACTGGTTGGTCACATCAGAAAAGAAAGAAATTCTTTAGTGACCTAAAGTACTATTTTTGGGAAGACCCTTATTTATTCAGGCGATGTGCGGATGGAATTATTCGCAGGTGTGTTGCGGGGAAAGAATGCACCGAAATTCTGCTTGACTGTCACCATGGTCCAACGGGTGGGCACTTTGGTCCCCAAATCACGGGGAAGAAAGTTTATGAGGCCGGTTTCTATTGGCCTACAATATTCAAAGATGCCTACGCTGTTTGCAAGGCTTGTGACGCGTGCCAACGGGTCGGTCAAATAACTAAACGGGATGAAATGCCTCAACAAAGCATCCAAGTATGCGAGGTGTTCGATGTTTGGGGAATTGACTTTATGGGCCCCTTTCCAAAATCTCACTCTTACCTCTACATACTTGTCGCCATAGATTATGTGTCTAAATGGGCGGAGGCAAAGCCTCTACCAACAAATGATGGCCGAGTAGTGGTAAATTTTTTGATGGAGCTTTTCTCTAGATTTGGCACGCCTAAAGCTCTTATAAGTGACCGGGGCACCCACTTTTGCAATAAGCAAATGGAAAAGGTGTTGAAAAGATATGGAGTAATCCATAAAATTTCGACATCCTATCATCCCCAGACGAGTGGGCAAGTAGAAAACACCAACCGGTCATTAAAACGCATACTAGAAAAGACCGTTGGTGCTAATCCAAAAGAGTGGTCAAACAAGTTATATGATGCATTGTGGGCATTTCGCACGGCCTACAAAACACCAATAGGAACTACTCCTTTCCGTATGGTGTACGGAAAAGCATGCCATCTCTCGTTGGAGATTGAACATAAAGCACACTGGGCGTTAAGGGCATGCAATTTGGATTACCAAGAAGCGGGTCGGTTACGTTTGACCCAAATAAACGAATTAGACGAGTTGAGGCTTGAAGCCTATGACAACTCTCTAATTTACAAGGAAAAAACTAAACAATGGCACGACAAGAGATTGAAACATCCAAAAGAATTCATTGAAGGAGATCGTGTCCTTGTTTATAACTCTCGTTTCAAGTTATCGCCAGGAAAGCTAAAGTCCCGATGGACGGGACCATTTGTGGTTAGAAGGGTGTACCCTTATGGTACAATTGAAATGGTAAACTGGAAAGGCGATACTTTTAAAGTGAATGGCCACCGGGTCAAACACTACGTTGATGGTCCCCTGGAAATTGAGGATGAGGTTAGCCTCAACTTCAAGAAAAACGCCTAAATCAAAACGGGGACGAGTTTGGTGAACGACTCGTAAAAAATGGTTCACATTTGTAATTAGGTTTGTATTGTGTGTGCTATAAATTTTTGTTTGGTACAAAATGATTACCGTATGACCCCGAAACGCAAACGACTCAAAATTACAGGTCAGTGGGTTTTAGTGTTACGGGACGCCGTCCCACAAGGGAAGACGCCGTCCCAATTTAAACTCCTAGACGCCGTCTTGTTCGGCTAGACGCCGTCCCACTTTGTATATCGAGACGCCGTCCCCAGACCTAGACGCCGTCCTACTCTGAATATCGAGACGCCGTCCTGTATTTTGGGACGACGTCCCGACTCCCTGATTCAGAAAATTAAACGCGTTTTATACCCTTACCCACTTATTTCCTATCCACAAAACACATTCTACCTATATTTTCTCTCCCAAAAAACCGAACCACTCTCAAGAACCCTAAATTTCTACATCAAATTCGCGATTTTATCTTCAAATTCAAGCTTCCAATCATGAGCTTTTGGGTATGGATTCTACATTTCTTCACTTTTCTTTATCAATTACTTGAATTATATGTCTATATCTATAAATTGGTTAAAGATTAGTGTGGGGTGTTTGATTTGCATGATTATTGTTAAAATTAACATACCTTAGATGTTTAAATTGCCCTAATGTGTTTATTTTGCAAAGATTACATGTTCTTTAGGGTTTGTTCATGATGCTAGGGTTTGTAGAGTGTAAATCCGAATTTTGAGGGCTTAATTTATGATGTTGGGTTTATGTTTGATGTTTATGATTCTTGTGAAGTATTTGATTGTGTTGGTGATGTTGATGTCAACTTGGCCGGGTCGTTTTTGAAAGTTAGTGAATTTCTAAGCATATTGTGAATTGTAATGAATTTATGAAATGTGTATACTTGTTTTTCATTTGTTAGGTCATGTTGAATCAAATAAGGGAATGGAATGCCATAATGTATGATGTTATAAGGTCATTTGAGCTAAAAGTTGTGAAAATTGTATTATGATTTGTGATGAATATGATTAGAATGCAAAGTTAAATGTTATGACCTATGACACAACATACTTGAATCCTTTAAGTCCTAAGTTTGTGCTACTTTGTGATGTTATGATTTTCATTTTTTGAAAGTGTGTTAATGAATTCAAGTTGACTTTGGTTGACTCTGGTATAAACTTGTGAACATGCACTTTGGTCTAAATGAATCATAATACTTTTGAACTAGGAATTGAATGATTAAGTTCTCCTGCTACTCGGTTATGTTTTAGCTAACATTAACACAACGGTTTCTATGTTCTTTTGGTTTTGTGTATAATGTTTTGCAGGGACAACCAAGCAGAGGAGGACCGGCTAAAAGAGGAAGGCCATCAGGTTTGGCTCCACCAAGACAACCACCACCACCACAACAACATCATTCATCGTCTTCTTCCGGAGAAGAGGAGGAGGATCTAAATGATCCTCGGGTTTGGTTAACACAGGTACAGAATGACGAAGACTACACCGAAACTTTTGAGAGAATAAACCGCAGGCCCATTAATGCTACTTGGTATTTTATTTGGGGGCCATTGGAGGAGGCGGGCATGCGCCGACATGTTACTAATTTACTCGCCATTCCTTACGGTAGAGTAGTAGCCCACGCCTGGGAACATGTTTTTAGCATCAATGAACCAATCTACCCGGTGCTTCTTAAAGAATTCTACTCTACTATGCGGTTTAGCAATGTAAGTGATTATTTGTCAACTGAGTTTCTACGGTTTCGTCTAGGAGGCCAAGACAGGAGTTTGAGCAGTTTTCAGCTTTGTCGAATTCTGGGTATTTTTGAGGAACTCACCGACACACAGTTAGGTGAATACTTGAGGGCTTCTGATTATGTTGGCCGACATCAGTTTGATGACACTTCTTATTGGTGCAGAATTTGTAAGCCAAATAATGCGCCTGCACATTTTCGATCAAGCAAACACCGGTACAACGAAATCGCAGCCCGGGATGATAGGCTGCTTCATCGACTCATCGCATGCACGTTTAATGCGAGGATTGAGGGTAATGAGAAGGTGAAAACATTAGATTTGTGGATTATGGATCAAATCAAGCGGGGTGCCTATACCGACATTCCTGGGTTGATCGGTAACTATTTTCTTTCCATTGCTACAGAGACACGGCTACAGAAGCCACTTCTGGGGGGGCACTACATAACCCGATTTGCCCGACACTTTAACATTGATTTCGACAGATTACAGGAATTTACGAGTGTGATGAAACCATTGAAAAAGGTTTTTTATATTAATGTCGAAATCATTATGAAAGACAGAAATGGGCATTTGGTACCCTTTGTGGCAGCAGGTGCAGGTGGCGCGAGTAGCAGTGGTGTTCAACAGGAACAGCAGCAGGAAGAGGAGGCAGAAATGGAGGCACAGACCAATGTTGGTGAACAGGTTCCGTGGCATCCGTCCCAATCAAGTTGGGACAGTTTGGTTGGTAGTGTTAATAATATGAGGTTGAGCCCGAACGAACAAAGGATGCACAACGATCGAATGTGGGATAGTCAGCAGCGAATGGAGCAACGACAGATTGCTCAAGTGCACGATCAGGGATGGATGAGTTATGGTATTGATTGGAATAACCATAACTCAGAGTTGTTTTATTCCAACCCCGAGCAGTACTATGGGACGACACGTCTGACACCCCAATATTACACGGATCCTCAAAATCCACCTCCGCCTCACCCGATTTATGATAATACCGCTGCGTTGCAGGATGCTCGGAACAGATTTGAGCAGCAATATCCACAGGGACGCCCGTACAGAGATGGTTCGGGTAATTATTTTTGGCCGTTTGATAACTAGGCCTGCGTGCCTATTTGATCATTTTGTACTTTGGTTTGAGACTATTTTATTTGTGTGATGTATTTTGATACAATTTCGGTTTGTAATAATTTAGTAATGTGTGATTTGATAAACGGATGTGGTTGTAAAAACACCGTTATTTTTATATGCTTTGTGTGGTTTGTTTATTTGTGCAGCATGATTGAACTTCAACGACTGGCATTAAGTTCAGCGACATTTGATATTATGATGTGTGTATGATGATAATCGCGGACTAGACGATGCTCTTATGCTGGCAGTAAGTTCAGCGGCATCCGTCTACATGTTCCACGATTTACAGGTTCAAAATTGGAAATTTCTACAATCACCCTATCACTTTGCCCTCTAAATTTAATCCTTTTTCTGATTTCATGCAATGAGGGCCTTGCATGATCTCAAGTGTGGGGTGGGGAGTAGAAATTTATCGGGAACTCGTTTTACTAAAATTAAGGCGTTCAAAGCAACATAACTTGTAAAAGGTTAAATTTTATAAAATTGATTTTAAAATTTATCGACGGATTAAGATCAGGTTTAACAACCGAAATTCCGTTATAAATATAAATTTTTAAAAGATATTTTATAAACTTAATTGATTATAAGCTTATTTAAAAAAATTTTAAAATTTTCAAGTAGCCTTAAAAACGATTAAAAGCCCAAAAACCACGTTATACACATTATGGTCTTAAAATCTAGAAAATAAATGTTGGTTTACATTTTAAATTATTAATAGTCTTTGAAGTTGCTCCATCATTCAATTATTTGAGTGAAAATCCTACTAGTTTAGTAAGCTAACTTGTAGGTCACTTGTACCAAAAACGAGTGTAAACCGTGAGAGAGCGGTGATTGTATAGCGTGGTCGGAAACCGGATCTCGCGCCAGATCGAAAACCCTAAGGACGATCCTCATTGTTTCTCCTAACAAGAACAATGTTGCGTCCGATCACTTATTATGACCATACAGGATGTATCCATTCCATCCTAAAGGGAGTCAAGTCTCCCGAACGACACACTTGCTGATTTATTTCAGAAGTTGTAGTCCAGACCAGTTGTAGGGTGACGAAAAGTCTTGAAAAGTCATTGCTAAAATCGACTGGAAATCTACCAGGCCTCAACATCAAACAGGGAAACTGGTAGTCAAAGCTTATTTCAATGAGGGAGATTTGCTAGCCAAATGGGAAGCGCACCATGATACACAAATTGTCAGTGATTGATCAGATTCCCAGTGGATAACCTCCGGAAAGGTAATATATCAGCTTTTAAGCCTGATAAACTTCAATCTTTATGATTAACTTAACGGATTAGATGATTTCCTCATAATTGTCAATGATATCCAGACGTAATGTGTATCCTCCTAAGCACATTATTTTCTACCAACATCTTGTAATGTTAGGTACCGTGGGAGGGATTGGCTTGACCAATAGCGGGAAACCCGCACTCATTTTTCAAAATTCAGAAAATCCGACAAAATCGGAAAACATAAAACGTTTTCATCAAGGTCCTGATTTCCCTAGGATCAAATTTTTCGGATACTTGGCTCAAATCTCCCAAAAATGTGTGTGTGTGTTTTCATTGTGCATAAAGCGTGCGTGTGATTTCAATAAAAGTGTGCTATACTTAAAGCGTGTGTTTCCATAGTGTATATAGCGTGAGTGTGTTACTTAAAGCGTGTGTTTCATATAGTGTGAGTTGTGTTTCATTTCAACGTGTGTGTTTCGTGTGTTTCGAGTAATTCATGTAATGTTTGTAATCTATATTGTGTTATTATGATTGATATTGTTCTACTTTGTAACGAAAGAATTGCTTGAGGACAAGCAAGGTTTAAGTGTGGGGTGTTTTGATATTGCTCAATTACATCATATATATCTATCGCAATATCACTTAAAACGCTCTATAATCGAAGATAATGAAGGTGATCTACAAGTAATAAGACAAGATGCGCGAATTTGTATCGGAAGAATGATTTGCAAAGAATTTCGATGATTTATGACATTGGTTGATCCCGATACGAGTTAGGGTCAAGATAGCACTCTAAAATGATATAACAATGCTTCCGATATGTTAGGCTTCGTCCAAATGAGCTAATATTAAAAAGAAAACGAAACAGTGCCTTAAATCTAACCAGGACGCCGTCTAGGGTCCCAGGACGCCGTCCTGGCCTTTTAACTGGGACGCCGTCTTGCAGATTTGGGACGCCGTCTTGCTCTGTAAAGTGGGACGCCGTCCTGCCTTTTAGGACGACGTCCCAAAGTAGGTGTACCCGACTTTTCTGCTTTTTACCTAATTTCTCCACCTTAAAACTTCATTTTTGGGACTGTTTCATTAGAGTTACGCACCAGAGAGTTTTAGAGGCGATTTTCAGGAGCATATTGGAGAATTCCAACCTCTTTGAAGAGGCTCAACATCAAGGCATCATCCATCAACATCTTCTTCATCCAAGAACTCTTGTTCTTGTAGGTTATTCACTTGTTCTCAGAAATGATTTCAGTTTATAATTTGATTGTATTGTTGTCTGTTACCATGATTGTTGGCTAGTTTCTATAATGTTTGTCTAGATTAATAACCAAGGTATTGGATGTAATCTTATTGATTGAATGTATTATGCGTGATAGATTGAAGCTTGAATTGAGAACCATGCTTATTGTTGTTAAAACCATTTGTATCTAGTTAATTGATATGTTGTTGATAAAGAGAACTCTTGTTGATGTATCATATTGATTTACAATCAACTTGTCTTAGATTGATTGTTTGCTAAACCGGACCAAGGTGGTAAACTAGATTAAAATGGTTAAACAAAATAGGAATGAATTGTGTAGAGCGAACGCAAAGGCAATTGTTATTCAAGTCTTTAATCTTGTTGATCAACTAGTCACAAACGAAAAGGTCTAAGTTATAGGGAACCCTCGCTTAGTAATTCTAGTTTGAGTACTTGCTAAAGAGAACTCTTGGCGAGTCGATTTAGGTGATTAGCATACTTATAGTTATTTGATTACAAATACAAGAACCATAGTAAAAAGGGAAACCTTGAGCTTGTTATTGTATTTGCGTGTTTATCCGAGAGAACTCTTAGTAAACCTATTAGATAACTACACGCCTAAGTATTCAATCAGGGCTTAATATCTAAACTACATCCAATACCGAGGGTAAAATATCTAGATGAACATTTAATTTCTTTGATTTAATTCAAAACCATGTTACTTGCTTTATTTGTATTTATTTGCATTTTATAAACCAAAAGACTAAAAATATTGTTTTTACATTTAACCTTCTTGGATTTGGCTAAATCGTTAAAACAGCCACCAAAACATAAAACTTGTACTTTTACTTTAATTAACTTAGTTAATCATAATATAGTTTCTAATTCTAGTTTGACTGATATAACTGTCCTTGGAACGATACACGGATTTTACCATTATCTATACTACTACACGATCGGGTACACTGCCCGTTAGTGTGTAGCAATCTTTAAAACCGGTATTTTCCATAAGATAAATTATAGACACGATTTCGCACATCAATAAGTGTCATGAATTCTTTCAAAAGTGTATGAATACATGTTAAAACACTACATGTATATACATTTAACTGAGTCGTTAAGTCATCGTTAGTCGTTACATGTAAATGTTGTTTTAAGACCTTTAAGTTAACGATCTTGTTAAATGTAATTAATCCATTATTATTATACTTAAATGAGATGTTAAATTATTACATTATAATGATATTGTAATGTATGAATATATCTTAATATGATATATATACATTAAAATTTCATTACAACGATAATCGTTACATATATGCCTCGTTTCGAAATTCTTAAGTTAGTAGTCTTGTTTTACATATGTAGTTCATTGTTAACACACTTAATGATATACTTAATTATCATTTTATCATTTTAAACATAGTTTATCCATATCTTAATATGATTCATATGTATTTCGTAAGACGTTGTTATAACGATAATCGTTATATATATCGTTTCGAGTTTCTTAATTCAATAAACTCATTTTTATGTATATCACTCATTATTAATATACTTAGTGAGATACTTACTTATCATAATCTCATGTTAACCATATATATATCCATATATATCATCATGTAGTTTTTACAAATTTTTAACGTTCGTGAATCGCCGGTCAACTTAGGTGGTCAATTATCTATATGAAGCACATTTCAAATAATCAAGTCTTAACAAGTTTGATTGCTTAACATGTTAAAAACATTTAATCATGTAAATATACCAATTTCATTTAATATATATAAACATGGAAAAGTTCGGGTCACTACACACCCATCGAGAATCCCACAACCCACAAACTTAACCTTTAACATTCATGTAACTACTATATTTGATCACCTGTTACTGCTATTACCTTGCTTTTCTATTGTCACTTCATGCGTACTGCTGCAGTTCCTATTCTGGTTATGTGTTTTCCGTAAACTATCATCACCACCTTCTAACCATCCTCGTTTGCCATCACCTCCACAAAGACCACCACCCTCCACCTGCAACTTTTCTATTTCTCTTTTGTTGCTACAGGTTCTATAACCTAAACTGTCGATGCTATATTTTGGTGATTAGAACCAAACAACCTCAAGTATTAAAAGGGGTTAGGTGATTGATATAAAGGGAGCATATATATATTTATCATGTGAATAACTTTACAAATCACATGGTTAGTGCTTTAGAAAGGGAATAAATCAATTACAGTCAAAAAGTTTCTCTTTAAGCAATATTAAATTGCTAGGACAAAAGTTGATTAGATCGTTGATGAGTAAAGATAACGAAACCACAAACCCTACAGTTACAGCTCACAAAATATTTTTTTTATGAATCGATGATTGGAACTTTAAGAGAATCACTTAAATTGTAGGGCCAAATCATAACCACTTGTTATATAAAAAGGATTATTACAGCCGAATATAATAGTTAAATAAATGATGATGATACGAATAGGGATTAAGTCGTGGTTGCTGATAGGTTGGTGATGATCTACCTGCGTTTGTAAACTGTACCATAAACCCCACCTTTTGTTTTCTGTCTCGAACAAGACAAAGCACGAACCAATTGTTTTTAGATACTGTATACGGCTGCCACTTATATTAAATCCTCAACTTGCAAAACCTTTTCCTTTTTTCTATACGCCTCTATTCTTTAAACCGAAAACTATGGGCCACATAATTATATTATACTTTTTAAACTTGATTTTGTGCCGAGGTTTATAGTTGGGTCGAAACTGTTTACTTCTTGCTTCCTGCTTGAGTTTAAAATGCAAATGGTAGTGAAATGGTGATGAACTTGATAACTATGATAATGATAAAGAAACCCATTGATGTTGTGCTGAGTTCGTGTTGATGACGAGGTATTAAGATGATCATAAGATGAAATGATGATATATGATAAATGATAAAGGATGATTAGATAATAGATTGATGAATGATGGAAAGGTTAATGATAACGGTATTGACGATGGTGATGTTAAATAATCATAACGAATGATATTATGATATGATAATGATGAGCTATATATCAAGACGATGATGATGATAATAGTTAGTAGATAATGAATGGGGATACGAATTAGAACGATGGCGTTATATGATGATGACTAGGAGGGTATAATCTATATCTTAAACTTTTCTATTTTGATTATTTATAATATAAAAGTATATATATATATATATATATATATATATATATATATATATATATATATATATATATATATATATATATATATATATATATATATATATATATATATATATGTATATGTGGACATGATAATTGCCACCAATTGATATGAATGTTATGTATCGAGAGAATGATTTTATACATAGGTTATGTGTATGTTATTTTTGTGCACGACATATGTGTACGGTTACTAAGATTTATGAAAAATGATTTCGTACACGAGAAAGGTGTACTGTAATTAAAAGATATCGCATGTACATTACATGTGGGTATAGGATTCGGGCTCATTTGTACCATGCAACATTTAAATCTTGTGGTCTATCAAAATGATGAATTTTATTGTTTTATGATAAACCTATGAACTCACCAATCTTTTGGTTGACACTTGAAAGCATGTTTATTCTCAGGTATGAAAGAAACCTTCCGCTATTCATTTTCTCATTTAAGAGACATTACTTGGAGTCATTCATGGCATATAGAGGTCTGTTCATCACAATGGTACCAGATGTTATTGTTTTCGTCCAGGAAGATTTTGGACGGGGTATGACATGTGGTATCAGAGCGATGGTCTTAGCGAACCAGGTCTTGCATTAATGTGTCTAACTGGTAGTTGTTAGGATGCATTAATGAGTCAGGACTTTGACCTAGTAGTTATTAGGATACATTAATAAGTCTGGACTTGAACCTGGTCTGCATGTCAAAAGTTTGCTTATCATTCTTTGTCAAAAAATATCTACTTATCATTTTCAGTCTCGACACGTCTTATTGCAATTATTGCATAAATGGTGTACATACGAATTCCTATTCCATCACATTAGACCTTGTCTGACACGTTTCCTTAATTCCCTCCGTAATCTACGGAACTTCAGTACTATACCTAATTCTATGTAATTAGAACATCATCCGATATCCGAAAATCATTTCATATCAAAAATCCTTTATCTAACCGTGTAAGATGAATTCTGCAACCAGTTCAAGTTCCTCAGATTCCGATATGGATTTCCACTCAAGCTCCGAAAGCAGTATAACCGGAATGGGCCAACCAATTAGCCATCATAAATTCTGGATGAATTGAGAATGGGTTCGAAGTAAACTTAATCAATGGAGATGAGAAGAAGGTAATCCCTTCCATCAACCAAATTGCCCTCTTGACGAAGAACAAAAAGCACTTATCGGTGAACCTGTTCGAACCACCATTTTCACTCTCATTTCCCGGATAGCTCGCAACAAATACGTAATATATACTATTCTAAACCTTATTCATCCACTCGTTCTAACCGCCAATCATCCTGGAGTAATAAGTCAACGAGCTTCGCGCCCAAGTTGTAGCCTTAGAAAATATGGTACAAAACGTGCCAGCTTCAGCAACATCACCGGAATCAACAGTACCATCACAACAACATTCGTATCCCACACCTCAACATCACAATCTGTAACTCGAGCATCAACGTCATACGCACCATAGATACCAAGGAGTACCAACAACAATGAACGATGAAGTATTGATCCATAACTTCATTGAAGAAATATTATGTGAAGAATATGTGGTTTCTAAAAGTTTTAAAGATTACTTATTCTAGATCAAACCAAAAATCATATGAGTTTAATATCATATTAACTCATTAAATCCATGAATTACATCTGAAGAAAAAATATATATGTATATATGTTTTTTTAAAGATTGTAATTAAAAATTCTTTTGTACAAACTGATAATGGTGAAAATATTTTAATGGGTAGGTAAAACCCGAGGAATATTTAGTTTCACATTAATAAGTTACACTGTGAAATGTCCCGTTCATATCGATTATAAACGTTCCATATTAATTGATTTCGTTGCGAGGTTTTGACCTCTATATGAGACGTTTTTCAAAGACTGCATTCGTTTTTAAAACAAACCATAACCTTTATATTATCGACAAGGTTAAAAAGACACCACCTAGATTATCCAGAAATGATAATCTAAAAATATCACACTTACACACTACCAATACATATTGGTTTACAATATTAATATGTTACAACAAAATAAATCTCGAATGCAGTTTTAAACAATATTATACAAGCATGCTGACACCAAATCTTGTCCACATATTAGCATTCAACAGCGGAAGCTCTTAACAATCACCTGAGAATAAACATGCTTTAAACGTCAACAAAAATGTTGGTGAGTTATAGGTTTAACCTATATATTTATCAAATTGTAATAATAGACCACAAGATTTCATATTTCAATATACATCCCATACATAGAGATAAAAATCATTCATATGGTGAACACCTGGTAACCGACATTAACAAGATGCATATAAGAATATCCCCTATCATTCCAGGAAATCCATCGGACATGATAAAACAACATCGAAGTACTAAAGCATCCGCAACCATGGATGGGGTTCGTTAGGCCCAATAGATCTATCTTTAGGATTCGCATTAATTAGTAGATCGGTTTACTAATTCTTAGGTTACCAAGCAAAAAGGGGCATATTCGGCTTCGATCATTCACCCATATAATGTAGTTTCATTTACTTGTGTCTATTTCATAAAACATTTATAAAACTGCATGTATTCTCATCCCAAAATATTATATTTTAAAAGTGGGACTATAACTCACTTTCACAGATTTTTACTTCGTCGGGAGTAAGACTTGGCCACTGGTCGATTCACTAACCTATAACAAATATATACACATATATATCAAAGTATGTTCAAAATATATTTACAATATTTTTAATACATTTTGATGTTTTAAGTTTATTAAGTCAGGTGTCCTCGTTAGTAACCTACAACTAGTTGTTCATAGTTAGATGTACATAAATAAATTGATATATATTATCTTGAATCAATCCACGACCCAGTGTATACACGTCTCAGGCTAGATCACAACTCAAAGTATATATATTTTTGGAATCAACCTCAAACCTGTATAGCTAACTCAAAAATTACTGCATATAGAGTGTCTATGGTTGTTCCAAATAATATATATACATGGGTCGATATGATATGTCAAAACATTTGCATACGTGTCTATGGGATCCCAAGATTACATAATATATTAGAATACATGTATAATACATTATAAGTTAGCTAGGTGATAATGCTAAAAACGAACACATATTTCATAGCATTATCCCTCAAGAAAGACAAGATTTTAGTTGCAATTGTTCTATTTACAAGTGATATTCGTTTAAATAATAAAAGGTGAAGACAAAAGGCAGATTCGACGATTTGAAAACGCAAACAACCAAAAAGCTCAAATGTACAAAGTACAATCCAAGTGGTTCAATATATTGATGAGAAACGTCTAAAAATTACAAACGTACAAGCCGCAAAACGCAAAGTACAAGATATTAAATTATACGAAAAGGCGTTCGAAAATCCGGAACCGAGACATGAACCAACTTTCAACGCTCGACGCAACGGAGCTGAAAGTACAAGTCAACTATGCACAAGAATATAATATAATATTTAAATAATTTATAATAAGAATAATAAAAAATAATAAAAAGTTGTTAATTGAGCATAATTAAGGGGTCATAAGTGAAAATTTCAAATCAACATTTGCCTATAAAACGAGACTACGGAGAATGAAGAAAGACACACCTTTTTCTCTTTTCTTTTCTCTGTAAACATAATATATATAATTATAATTATAATTTTAATTTAAGTTTAATAATAATTGGGTTATTGTAAGAAATGTTTTACGGGTTTTAAGTCGGAATTCTGTCCGTGTAACACTACGCGATAAATAATCACTGTAAGCTATGTTTTTCCTTTTTAAATTAATGTCTCGTAACTAAATTATTATTATGCTTATTTGAGCCGAAGTAATCATGATGTTGGACAAAATATTAAAGATTGGGTTATTGGATTTTGTACCATAATTAGGGTATGGACAAAAGACCGACACTTGTGGACATTGGACCATGGACCATTAATAGATGTTGGGTATTGTCTAATCGAATGACAACTCTTTGGAGTCTGTCGAACCTATCTTCAAATTAGTTAATCTAATAATTATTAAATGATTATGCATGTCCTATTTAGTGACGTTTATACGACATCTTTTACAATCATTTAATTAATCAATTGGGTTGGGTAATTTATTATTCATTCTGGCTAAGTGGGTAAATTAATAATCATGGACTAATTAAAACAAGGGTGGATTACATACAAGGGTAATTGGTGTAATTGTTAACAAAGTATTAAGACCTTGGATTACACACAGTCGATAACCTGGTGTAATTATTAACAAAGTATTAAGACCTTCTTACAGTTCGAATCCCCAATTAGTTGGAATATTTGACTTCGGGTATAAGGTTAATTTGACGATCATTTTATAATTATGACCGATGAACTATTATGGGCAAAGACCAGATAGGTATCAAATAAATCAAGGACAAAGGACAATTAACCCAGCATAATAAATTAAAATCAAAACGTCAAACATCATGATTACGAAAGTTTAAATAAGCATAATTCTTTTATTGTATTTCTCATCGTACTTTCATTTACTCTCAATTTTATTTATTATCATTTTAATATTGTTATTTATTTTACGCACTTTAATTATCGTCATTTATCTGTACGCTTAAAATATAAAATCGACAAACCGGTCATTAAACGGTAAATCCCCCCAAAGTTACCTATAATTACTATATCTAGTTTAACTACTTAATTAACTAATTTGACCTAGTAAGACACCCAATAATAGTGTCCACGGATCGACCTCCCGGACTTTACCTTAGCTATATTATTACACGATAGGTATACTTGCCTTTTGTGTTTTAGTTTAATTTAGGTGATTTCCTGTAGTAAATAAATATAAAACTGATAGCCGTTTCATACACACCTTAGAGAACACATCAAGTTTTTGGCGCCGCTGCTGGGGACACTTTTTGTGTCTTCACGGGGTATTTAAGTTTTTTTTTAGTTTTTGATTGATTAAAGATATATTAATTTAAATATAATAATTTAATAAATATAATAATATTGAAATAAAATATAATAATATTGAAATAAAATATAATAATATAATAATAATTTTGAATAAAATTTGAATCGTAAAGTTTTAAAAAGTCGTATTTATTAAATACTTCAGGGGTATATTATGTAACTTATAATTAATAATTTCTATCATGTCGCTTTCATGTGAATAGTAAATTAATTAATTTCGTTTCATTTACTATTCATAAATAGTAAATGAGTTCAAAAAAAAAAAAATTTTAAAAAAAATTATTAATTTCGTGAAAAAAAATTTAAAAAAAAATTAAAATCCTTAAAAAAGAATTATTAAAATCTTTAAAAAAAATAAAATATAAAATATAAAAATAAATTTTTTTTTTTAAAAAAAATTTAAAAATTTTTTTTTTAAGATTTTGTCTATAAAATTAAAAAAAATATATATTTATTTTAAGTTTT
This sequence comes from Rutidosis leptorrhynchoides, assembly GCF_046630445.1. Classification (NCBI taxonomy): domain Eukaryota; kingdom Viridiplantae; phylum Streptophyta; class Magnoliopsida; order Asterales; family Asteraceae; genus Rutidosis; species Rutidosis leptorrhynchoides. The sequence continues at coordinate 337,390,303 of NC_092339.1, read as the reverse complement.
ATTACCTTTAGATTTTTAGACTCTAGTTACAACTTTTAGTATTAAGTTTAGTTTTGCCATATTTATTTTTATACTTTTAGATTTTTAGGTTTTGCCGTAAAATCCCTTAAGTGCTTTTTCTTTAGACTAAGATTTAGGTGGCTTAAAATTTTGCGACGCCGTGTTAAAATTTTAGTATCATTTTAAGTAATTGCCGTTTTTCGTTTAGAATCCCTTTTAAGTTTCGACGCGCTACTTTCTTATTTTTCGACCTTTTATTTTTTCGATGTTTTTCGACGCAATCTTTTTCTTTCTTATTTCTCGACGCTCTAGTTTTTAGGACATAGAATTTTCTATTTCTTCTCTAAAAATTCAAACGAAAAATTATTCTAAGCGATTAAATTGATAGACATCCAAATTTTCTGGTTCGTAGTAATAGTTGGATTTGTTAGTGGCGAGTTGTGGGCTTCCGATTTGAAGGGTCCTGGCTACCTGCTGCATCTATTGGCTATTCGAAACGTGGGCAAAATTAGAAAAGTCTATTAATTTGATAACTTATATAATTTTTATTTTTATAACTAATAGGATATTCAGTGAATGCACCGAGCAAAACGTTCACCACCTTTCATACGTTCACCACCTGTAACTCGATCAAGACATCTAGCCAATATTTCCGCTGTTGATTTTTCTTTAGAATCATCATCCAGTCGAACAAATACTCTAATTCAAATTTCCGACAATCCATCTTTTGAACCCGACTTCACAACTGAGAATCCGGAGGATATTCAAGGACAATTCCAAGATCCTGAACCACTAATCATTCCTCCTGAACCACAAATAGTTAAATCAGAATCTTCTAGTGATTTGGATTCAACAAATTCAATTATGGAAGTAACGGAACCTCAAATTATGGAAGACCGAATGAGAGCCACACACACGGGCCAAGGTTACGCCATTAATCAGCCAGATGTTAGAGCATCAGATTTTGAAATCAAAGGACAAATCCTACACATGATCACCAATCAGTGCCAATTTGGTGGTACAACAAAAGAAGATCCAAACGAACATCTTCGAACTTTTAATAGGATTTGTAATCTATTTAAAATCCGAGAAGTTGAGGATGAAACTATTTATCTTATGTTGTTCTCATGGACTTTAAAAGGAGAAGCCAAAGATTGGTTAGAATCGTTACCTGAAGGAACGATTGACTCATGGGATATTTTAGTTGAGAAATTTATTCAAAGATTCTTTCCGGCATCTAAAGCCGTGAGACTTCGAGGAGAAATTGGCACGTTCGTGCAAAAGCCAAATAAAACGTTATATGAGGCATGGACAAGATTCAGAAGGATGTTGAGAGGATGTCCTCAACACGGTCTAGATACTTTTCAAATAGTACAAATCTTCTATAAAGGTGTAGACATCGCCACACGAAAAGACATCGACACAGCAGCTGGTGGTTCCATTATGAAGAAAACCGCAACCGAAGCTCACAAGATCATTGATAACACAGCATCCCACTCTCATGAGTGGAACCAGGAAAAAGATATTTTCAATTCATCTAAAGCGGCTAGAGCCGATTCTAGCCATAACTTTGATTCTATTTCTGCAAAAATAGATGCTTTCGAGAGACGAATGGAAAAGATTGAAATGTCCCGTTCTTATTGATTAAAAACGTTCCATATTAATTGATTTCGTTGCGAGGTTTTGACCTCTATATGAGACGTTTTTCGAAGACTGCATTCATTTTTAAAACAAACCATAACCTTTATTTCATAAATAAAGGTTTAAAAAACTTTACGTAGATTATCAAATAATGATAATCTAAAATATCCTGTTTACACACGACCATTACATAATGGTTTACAATACAAATATGTTACATCGAAATCAGTTTCTTGAATGCAGTTTTTACACAATATCATATAAACATGGACTCCAAATCTTGTCCTTATTTTAGTATGCAACAGCGGAAGCTCTTAGTATTCACCTGAGAATAAACATGCTTTAAACGTTAACAAAAATGTTGGTGAGTTATAGGTTTAACCTATATATATCAAATCGTAACAATAGACCACAAGATTTCATATTTCAATACACATCCCATACATAGAGATAAAAATCATTCATATGGTGAACACCTGGTAACCGACATTAACAAGATGCATATATAAGAATATCCCCATCATTCCGGGACACCCTTCGGATATGATATAAATTTCAAAGTACTAAAGCATCCGGTACTTTGGATGGGGTTTGTTAGGCCCAATAGATCTATCTTTAGGATTCGCGTTAATTAGGGTGTCTGTTCCCTAATTCTTAGATTACCAGACTTAATAAAAAGGGGCATATTCGATTTCGATAATTCAATCATATAATGTAGTTTCACGTACTTGTGTCTATTTTGTAAATCATTTATAAAACCTGCATATATTCTCATCCCAAAAATATTAGATTTTAAAAGTGGGACTATAACTCACTTTCACAGATTTTTACTTCGTCGGAAAGTAAGACTTGGCCACTGGTTGATTCACGAACCTATAACAATATATACATATATATAAAAGTATGTTCAAAATATATTTACAACACTTTTAATATATTTTGATGTTTTAAGTTTATTAAGTCAGTTGTCCTCGTTAGTAACCTACAACTAGTTGTCCACAGTTAGATGTACAGAAATAAATCAATAAATATTATCTTGAATCAATCCACGACCCAGTGTATACGTATCTCAGTATTGATCACTACTCAAACTATATATATTTTGGAATCAACCTCAACCCTGTATAGCTAACTCCAACATTCACATATAGAGTGTCTATGGTTGTTCCGAAATATATATAGATGTGTCGACATGATAGGTTGAAACATTGTATACGTGTCTATGGTATCTCAAGATTAAATAATATACAATACAAGTTGATTAAGTTATGGTTGGAATATATTTGTTACCAATTTTCACGTAGCTAAAATGAGAAAAATTATCCAATCTTGTTTTACCCATAACTTCTTCATTTTAAATCCGTTTTGAGTGAATCAAATTGCTATGGTTTAATATTGAACTATATTTTATGAATCTAAATGGAAAAAGTATAGGTTTATAGTCAGAAAAATAAGTTACAAGTCATTTTTGTAAAGGTAGTCATTTCAGTCGAAAGAACGACGTCTAGATGACCATTTTAGAAAACATACTTCCACTTTGAGTTTAACCATAATTTTTAGATATAGTTTCATGTTCATAATAAAAATCATTTTCTCAGAATAACAACTTTTAAATCAAAGTTTATCATAGTTTTTAATTAACTAACCCAAAACAGCCCGCGGTGTTACTACGACGGCGTAAATCCGGTTTTACGGTGTTTTTCGTGTTTCCAGGTTTTAAATCATTAAGTTATAGAACATGTGTTTAGTTGATTTTAAAAGTCAAGTTAGAAGGATTAACTTTTATTTGCGAACAAGTTTAGAATTAACTAAACTATGTTCTAGTGATTACAAGTTTAAACCTTCGAATAAGATAGCTTTATATGTATGAATCGAATGATGTTATGAACATCATTACTACCTCAAGTTCCTTGGATAAACCTACTGGAAATGAGAAAAATAGATCTAGCTTCAAAGGATCCTTGGATGGCTTGAAAGTTCTTGAAGCAGAATCATGACACGAAAACAATTTCAAGTAAGATTTCCACTCGAAATAAGATTGTTATAGTTATAGAAATTGAATTAAAGTTTGAATATGATTATTAAATTGTATTAGAAAGATAACCTACTATAAGTAACAAAGGTTTCTTGATCTTGGATGATTACTTGGAATGGATTTAGAAAACTTGGAAGTAAACTTGCAATCTTAGAAGTATTCTTGATTTTATGAAACTAGAACTTTTGGAATTTATGAAGAACACTTAGAACTTGAAGATAGAACTTGAGAGAGATTAATTAGATGAAGAAAATTGAAGAATGAAAGTGTTTGTAGGTGTTTTTGGTCGTTGGTGTATGGATTAGATATAAAGGATATGTAATTTTGTTTTCATGTAAATAAGTCATGAATGATTACTCATATTTTTGTAATTTTATGAGATATTTCATCCTAGTTGCCAAATGATGGTTCCCACATGTGTTAGGTGACTCACATGGGCTGCTAAGAGCTGATCATTGGAGTGTATATACCGATAGTACATACATCTAAAAGCTGTGTATTGTACGAGTACGAATACGGGTGCATACGGGTAGAATTGTTGATGAAACTGAACGAGGATGTAATTGTAAGCATTTTTGTTAAGTAGAAGTATTTTGATAAGTGTCTTGAAGTCTTTCAAAAGTGTATGAATACATATTAAAACACTACATGTATATACATTTTAACTGAGTCGTTAAGTCATCGTTAGTCGTTACATGTAAATGTTGTTTTGAAACCTTTAGGTTAACGATCTTGTTGAATGTTGTTAACCCATTATTTATTATAAAAAAATGAGATGTTAAATTGTTATATTATCATGATATTATGATATATAATATATCTTAGTATGATGTATATACAGTTAAATGTCGTTACAACGATAATCGTTACATATATGTCTCGTTTCGAAATCATTAAGTTAGTAGTCTTATTTTTACATATGTATTTCATTGTTAATACACTTAATAATATATTTACTTATCATTTAACATAATTAACCAAGTGTATCAATATCTTAATATGATTCATATGTACCTAGTAAGACGTTGTTATGACGATAATCGTTATATATATCGTTTTCGAGTTTCTTAAATTAATAGTCTCATTTTTATGTATATAACTCATTGTTAAAATACCTAATGAGATACATACTTATAATAAAATCATGTCAACTATATATATAACCATATATATGTCATCGTATAGTTTTTACAAGTTTTAATGTTCGTGAATCACCGGTCAACTTGGGTGGTCAATTGTCTATATGAAACCTATTTCAATTAATCAAGTCTTAACAAGTTTGATTGCTTAACATGTTGGAAACACTTAATCATGTAAATAACAATTTCATTTAATATATATATAAACATGGAAAAGTTCGTGTCACTACAAAGATGACTAAAGATATTCACGTAATACGAATCAGTTGTGAGCAATGCCGTAGACCACACTTAACGAAAGATTGTAATGTTGAGCAAACGATGGAACAACGAGAGAATGTTTCCTACATAAACCAAAGGCCGGGAAATAATTATCAAAATAATTATCAACCGCTAAGGCTAAACTTTAATCGAAATCAAAACATTCTTTACAATCCAAATGGACCCAATAATAACTCATACAACCAACAAGGTCCGAATAACCAACCAACTCAAAACAACACTTTCAATCAACAAAGACCTGGCTTGTATAAACCACCACAACAAACTAAAGAGAAAAAGTTAAATCTGGAAGAAGTGGTATTTAAGCTAGTTGAATCTCAAACACAATTTATTGAAACTCAAACCTAAATGAATGAGAGGTTTGATCAGTCATTTAGAACTCAACAAGCTTCCATTTTGAATCTAGAAAAACAAGTAGGTACTCTTGTTAGATTGATGAGTGAAAGGGAGCAAGGAAAGCAACCTAGTAATAATGAAGTAAATCCTCGGAATGAAAATGTTAACATGGTATCAACAAATTCTGAAAAACCAACACCAGAAGATGGGAAAGTTTTAGATGTGAGTAACAATGAAGAAGTTACAACACCACCACCACCCGAGTATGTAAAGCCAGTAGTGGCACCATACAAAACACCCATCCTGTTTCCAAGAAAAGGAGTTGAGTATGAGCAAGTGATAGGTAATAAAGTTTTTGATACCTTTGGAAAAAAGAAGAAGAAGAAGAATAAGAAAGTGCAAGAAACAAAAACCGTAGAAGTAAACCCGGTGAAGACAGTTCCACCAAAACCTCCACCTAGGGTAGGTGATCCGGGTGAATTTATTGTTCCTTGTCTACTTAGTGACTGTGTCATGTATGATGCACTAGCAGATTTAGGTGCAAGTGTGAGTGTTATGCCTCTTTCATTATATAAGAGATTAGGAGTAGGTGAGTTAAATCCAACAGAGATGAGTGTTCGACTCTTTGATCAAACCATTAAGCACCCAGTTGGAATTGCTGACAACCTACCCGTTCAAGTAGGTAATTTAACCTTTCTAGTCGAATTCATTGTCACTGACACAGAAGAGGACCCAAACATTCCTCTAATTTTAGGTCGACCATTCTTAGCATCCACCGGGGCGTTATTTGATGTAAGAAAGGGTAGAATGACACTTAGTAATGATGAGAAATCGATCACCTTTATGATTCGAAAGGCTAAATCTCCACCAACCAAAACTGTTGAACCAACAAAAATGATTGGTAAGAACCATGTTGTTTTACCAACTCCAACGGTAGTGCTTAGCAATAATAAAACGTCTAAGTGTGGGGAAAATGAAGTAACACCTAATGATGACTTGATAACAAAGAACCCCGTTGTTGATACGAAATTAAATGACTCCGTTATTAACAGTTCAATGAAGAAACTTATTAAACGGATTCGCGATGCTAGAACCAAGGGGAACTTTAAGTTATGTAACCGGTTAGTATCCAATCTATCGCCTAAAGAAAAGGCGAAATTAGTTGAATTTGTGGATATTACACAAGAATCCGACCAATGGCTTAAAGCAAAAGTCACAGATATGCAAGTTGATTATGGTCCAAGAAAAATTGACGATGAAGTTAATCACAATTTTGACACCACAGCTACCTAAGTGTAGGGAAATTCAAATGTTCTAAAGAGAAAACGTTGTCTAGAGTTAGTTGTTCTGTTCTCGTGTAGTTCCGAGAATGGAATCCGATTGGTCTTTTCCACTAGCAGACACTAAAGAACTAGTTTTCTCCCCCCATTCTGATTTTTTTTTTTTTTTTGTAGGTTTTATATGAAATTAATATGCTTTTTAAATTTAAGTTTTGTGTGATTTTAAAAACAAAAATTTACTTTATTTAATTAAGTTTAAAAAAATGATTTCTAAAATTCGTCGTGAGTTAAACACTAGGTCATTGAACCGAAATTGCTTTACCCGAGGGCGGGACGACAAATTTTGTTATCATTATTTTTAATTTTATTGATTTAAAGTATGCCAAAAAAATATTAGATTTTATAAATTTTTGAAAGTAGGGTAATATACCAAACTTCAAAAATATGTATATATGTTTGTAGTTTATCTTATGTACAAAACAGGGTAAAACAACGCACTTTCAAAGACTGTCATTAAGTTCAGCAAAAGCTACTAATTTTGACGACAAGACGCAAAATATCAAATGTGAAATAACAACAATATGTTTGCAAACTCGATAATTTTAATCATTTTTCTACACTAATCACCCTCATGAATTTAAATTTTTACTGATTTCTTGCAAATGAGGGTATTGCAAGATCTTAAGTGTGGGGAAGGGTTATAAATTCTCTCGGGTTTACACTTGGTTTAATTGCCCAATTTTGTGAAAATTTGAAAAATTTTCAACTAAATGAATTCAAAATCATGTTTATACATATTTATGAATGATAAAACTAGGTGATACTACCGAAATTATTGTTACCTTGGAAAGGACATAAATTGAGAAACAACCCAAAACGCTTGAATTCATTTAAAATGGAATAGAGGGGAATAAAAAGGCAAAGAAAGAAATAAATAAAAGTTGAGTGTGGGAAGAATTCACCAAGTTCTTTAAAACATATATCACATATCTGTACAAGCTTATTGCAGGTACTTTTGTTTTGGACTAAACTAATCAGTTTTACCCGATTTAGTGTAATATATTTGAAAGAAAGATGTATCTACACGATGAATCAATTCCATCATTAAAAGGAAGTAAAGTCTTCCGAAAAAGACACGCGCTTCTTGATTTAGGTCAAGAAGTTGTCGTCCAGACCAGCTGTAGGTTGACGAAAAATCTAGAAAAGTCATCACTAAAATCAGCAGAAAATCAACGGACCTCGGCATCAAATAGGTTCGCCATGTGGTCAGACTTATCCTAACCATGAGAGGATTTATCTCGTAAAATGGGGAGGGCGACGTGCAAATTAACTTGATAAGACTAATGAATCAGACCCCCAGAAAGGATAATCTCCTTAAAGATTAAAAATCAGCTTTTAAGTCTGATATTACTCAATCCTTGAGATTGACCTTAAAGGTTGAGAATTCAAACTCATGGAATTCGATGATATCTAAACTCGAGCTTGAACGAGAAAATATTTTGATCAAAAATTAAAACCGATTTGTTTTCTAAAAACCCATTTTCAATGCGTTCATTACCATTGAACGTAAAATCCTAGGAATTCACCTGGAATTCATTAGGTCACCTGAACCAAATCGGGTGTCAACCGTAAGAACGGTGGTTGCATAGCATGGTCGGAGACAGGACCTTGTGCCAAACCAGAAAAATTATAGGATGATCTTTACTATTGCTCCTACAAAGGATAGTAATAGCATCAGACACGTTTTAGACCATGAACAAATGCATGTCATTAGACATTGCCTTAACAGTTTCTTGTTCATCGCTTTCCTTTACAACCGGACGGTAGTTTACCGAAAGGTAATATACGGGACAAGTAAATTGGACGTGTTGCTTTCCTAATACAAGGTTAGCAAGTGGGTGACACAAAACCGTAAAGTTTTGAGCTAAAATTTTAAAATCCGAAACCCACAAAACCCACAATAACATTTTGCAACACCGGTGAAGGGTTATTCCGGAAAACTTATCTAGGATAAAAACTAGATTGAATTTTCAAAAGATCAAATGTTTTCATAAATATCCAATTTCCTAACTGATCTAAATTTTTATAATCATGTGAGACTGTAAACCACATCATTACCATCATTTTTCATAACCGCCGTATTGAAATCACTGATGTATAAAGTGTAAAGAATAAAGAAGTGATTCAAGTATGTTTTTATTTCAAGACTATATTGCTTGAGGACAAGCAATGCTCAAGTGTGGGAATATTGATAATGCTAAAATCGAACACATATTTCATAGCATTATCCCTCAAGAAATACAAGATTTTAGTTGCAATTGTTCTATTTACAAGTGATATTCGTTTAAATAATAAAAGGTGAAGACAAAAGGCAGATTCGACGATTTGAAGACGCAAACGACCAAAAAGCTCAAATGTACAAAGTACAATTCAAGTGGTTCAATATATTGATGAGAAACGTCTAAAAATTACAAACGTACAAGCCGTAAAACGCAAAGTACAAGATATTAAATTATACGAAAAGGCGTTCAAAAATCCGGAACCGAGACATGAACCAACTTTCAACGCTCGATGCAACGGAGCTGAAAGTACAAGTCAACTATGCACAAGAATATAATATAATATTTAAATAATTCACAATAAGAATAATAATAAATAATAAAAAGTTGTTAATTGAGCATAGTTAAGGGGTCATAAGTGAAAATTTCAAATCAACATTTGCCTATAAAACGTGACTACGGAGAATGAAGAAAGACACACCTTTTTCTCTTTTCTTTTCTCTGTAAACATAATATATATAATTATAATTATAATATTAATTTAAGTTTAATAATAATTGGGTTATTGTAAGAAATGTTTTACGGGTTTTAAGTCGGAATTCTGTCCGTGTAACACTGCGTGATAAATAATCACTGTAAGCTATATTTTTCCTTTTTAAATTAATGTCTCGTAACTAAATTATTATTATGCTTATTTGAGCCGAAGTAATCATGATGTTGGACTAAATATTAAAGATTGGGTTATTGGATTTTGTACCATAATTAGGGTATGGACAAAAGACCGACACTTGTGAACATTGGACCATGGACCATTAATAGATGGGGGGTATTGTCTAATCGAATGACAACTCTTTGGAGTCTGTTGAACCTATCTTCAAATTAGTTAATCTAATAATTATTAAATGATTATGCATGTCCTATTTAGTGACGTTTATACGACATCTTTTACAATCATTTAATTAATCAATTGGGTTGGGTAATTTATTATTCATTCTGGCCAAGTGGGTAAATTAATAATCATGGACTAATTAAAACAAGGGTGGATTACATACAAGGGTAATTGGTGTAATTGTTAACAAAGTATTAAGACCTTGGATTACACACAGTCGATAACCTGGTGTAATTATTAACAAAGTATTAAGACCTTGTTACAGTTCGAATCCCCAATTAGTTGGAATATTTGACTTCGGGTATAAGGTTAATTTGACGATCATCTTATAATTATGACCAATGAACTATTATGGGCAAAAACCATATAGGTATCAAATAAATCCAGGACAAAGGACAATTAACCCAGCATAATAAATTAAAATCAAAACGTTAAACATCATGATTACGGAAGTTTAAATAAGCATAATTCTTTTATTGTATTTCTCATCGTACTTTCATTTACTCGCAATTTTATTTATTGTCATTTTAATATTGTTATTTATTTTACGCACTTTAATTATCGTCATTTATCTGTACGCTTAAAATATAAAATCGACAAACCGGTCATTAAACGGTAAATCCCCCCAAAGTTACCTATAATTACTATATCTAGTTTAACTACTTAATTAACTAATTTGACCTAGTAAGACACCCAATAATAGTGTCCACGGATCGACCTCCCGGACTTTACCTTAGCTATATTATTACACGATAGGTATACTTGCCTTTTGTGTTTTAGTTTAATTTAGGTGACTTCCTGTAGTAAATAAATATAAAACTGATAGCTGTTTCATACACACCTTAGAGAACACATCACTAGGATATGATTTGTATAGAATTGTTACAATATTTCCCGTAGCTAAAACAATCAAAAAATATCCAATCTTGTTTTACCCATAACTTCTTCGTTTTAAATCCGTTTTGAGTGAATCAAATTGCAATGGTTTCATATTGAACTCTATTTTATGAATCTAAACAGAAAAATTATAGGTTTATAGTTAGAAATATAAGTTACAAGTCATTTTTGTAAGAGGTAGTCATTTCAGGCGAAAGAACGACGTCTTGATGACCATTTTGAAAAACATACTTCCACTTTGAGTTTAACTGTAGTGACCCGAACTTTTCCATGTTTATATATATTAATTGAGATTGATATTTACATGATTAAATGTTTCCAACATGTTAAGCAATCAAACTTGTTAAGACTTGATTAATTAAAATATGTTTCATATAGACAATTGACCACCCAAGTTGACCGGTGATTCACGAACGTTAAAACTTGTAAAAACTATATGATGACATATATATGGATATATATATAGTTAACATGATACTATGATAAGTAAACATATCATTAAGTATATTAACAATGAACTACATATGTAAAAACAAGACTACTAACTTAATGATTTTTAAACGAGACATATATGTAACGATTATCGTTGTAAAGACATTTAATGTATATATATATCATATTAAGAGATATTCATACATGATAATATCATGATAATATAATAATTTAAAATCTCATTTGATATTATAAACATTGGGTTAACAACATTTAACAAGATCGTTAACCTAAAGGTTTCAAAACAACACTTACATGTAACGACTAACGATGACTTAACGACTCAGTTAAAATGTATATACATGTAGTGTTTTAATATGTATTTATACACTTTTGAAAGACTTCAATACACTTATCAAAATACTTCTACTTAACAAAAATGCTTACAATTACATCCTCGTTCAGTTTCATCAACAATTCTACTCGCATGCACCCGTATTCGTACTCGTACAATACACAGCTTTTAGATGTATGTACTATTGGTATATACACTCCAATGATCAGCTCTTAGCAGCCCATGTGAGTCACCTAACACATGTGGGAACCATCATTTGGCAACTAGCATGAAATATCTCATAAAATTACAAAAATATGAGTAATCATTCATGACTTATTTACATGAAAACAAAATTACATATCCTTTATATCTAATCCATACACCAACGACCAAAAACACCTACAAACACTTTCATTCTTCAATTTTCTTCATCTAATTGATCTCTCTCAAGTTCTATCTTCAAGTTCTAAGTGTTCTTCATAAATTCCAAAAGTTCTAGTTTCATAAAATCAAGAATACTTTCAAGTTTGCTAGCTCACTTCCAATCTTGTAAGGTGATCATCCAACCTCAAGAAATCTTTGTTTCTTACAGTAGGTTATCATTCTAATACAAGGTAATCATCATATTCAAACTTTGGTTCAATTTCTATAACTATAACAATCTTATTTCAAGTGATGATCTTACTTGAACTTGTTTTGGTGTCATGATTCTGCTTCAAGAACTTCGAGCCATCCAAGGATCCATTGAAGCTAGATCCATTTTTCTCTTTTCCAGTAGGTTATCCAAGGAACTTAAGGTAGTAATGATGTTCATAACATCATTCGATTCATACATATAAAGCTATCTTATTCGAAGGTTTAAACTTGTAATCACTAGAACATAGTTTAGTTAATTCTAAACTTGTTCGCAAACAAAAGTTAATCCTTCTAACTTGACTTTTAAAATCAACTAAACACATGTTCTATATCTATATGATATGCTAACTTAATGATTTAAAACCTGGAAACACGAAAAACACCGTAAAACCGGATTTACGCCGTCGTAGTAACACCGCGGGCTGTTTTGGGTTAGTTAATTAAAAACTATGATAAACTTTGATTTAAAAGTTGTTATTCTGAGAAAATGATTTTTATTATGAACATGAAACTATATCCAAAAATTATGGTTAAACTCAAAGTGGAAGTATGTTTTCTAAAATGGTCATCTAGACGTCGTTCTTTCGACTGAAATGACTACCTTTACAAAAACGACTTGTAACTTATTTTTCCGACTATAAACCTATACTTTTTCTGTTTAGATTCATAAAATAGAGTTCAATATGAAACCATAGCAATTTGATTCACTCAAAACGGATTTAAAATGAAGAAGTTATGGGTAAAACAAGATTGGATAATTTTTCTCATTTTAGCTACGTGAAAATTGGTAACAAATCTATTCCAACCATAACTTAATCAACTTGTATTGTATATTATGTAATCTTGAGATACCATAGACACGTATACAATGTTTCGACCTATCATGTCGACACATCTATATATATTTCGGAACAACCATAGACACTCTATATGTGAATGTTGGAGTTAGCTATACAGGGTTGAGGTTGATTCCAAAATATATATAGTTTGAGTTGTGATCAATACTGAGATACGTATACACTGGGTCGTGGATTGATTCAAGATAATATTTATCGATTTATTTCTGTACATCTAACTGTGGACAACTAGTTGTAGGTTACTAACGAGGACAGCTGACTTAATAAACTTAAAACATCAAAATATATTAAAAGTGTTGTAAATATATTTTGAACATACTTTGATATATATGTATATATTGTTATAGGTTCGTGAATCAACCAGTGGCCAAGTCTTACTTCCCGACGAAGTAAAAATCTGTGAAAGTGAGTTATAGTCCCACTTTTAAAAGCTAATATTTTTGGGATGAGAATACATGCAGGTTTTATAAATGATTTACAAAATAGACACAAGTACGTGAAACTACATTCTATGGTTGAATTATCGAAATCGAATATGCCCCTTTTTATTAAGTCTGGTAATCTAAGAATTAGGGAACAGACACCCTAATTGACGCGAATCCTAAAGATAGATCTATTGGGCCTAACAAACCCCATCCAAAGTACCAGATGCTTTAGTACTTCGAAATTTATATCATATCCGAAGGGTGTCCCGAAATGATGGGGATATTCTTATATATGCATCTTGTTAATGTCGGTTACCAGGTGTTCACCATATGAATGATTTTTATCTCTATGTATGGGATGTGTATTGAAATATGAAATCTTGTGGTCTATTGTTACGATTTGATATATATAGGTTAAACCTATAACTCACCAACATTTTTGTTGACGTTTAAAGCATGTTTATTCTCAGGTGAATATTAAGAGCTTCCGCTGTTGCATACTAAAATAAGGACAAGATTTGGAGTCCATGTTTGTATGATATTGTGTAAAAACTGCATTCAAGAAACTGATTTCGATGTAACATATTTGTATTGTAAACCATTATGTAATGGTCGTGTGTAAACAGGATATTTTAGATTATCATTATTTTATAATCTACGTAAAGCTTTTTAAACCTTTATTTATGAAATAAAGGTTATGGTTTGTTTTAAAAATGAATGCAGTCTTTGAAAAACGTCTCATATAGAGGTCAAAACCTCGCAACGAAATCAATTAATATGGAACATTTTTAATCAATAAGAACGGGACATTTCAGTTGGTATCCGAGCGTTGGTCTTAGAGAACCAGAATTTTGTATTAGTGTGTCTTATCTAGTTTGTTAGGATGCATTAGTGAGTCTGGACTTCGACCGTGTTTACTTGAAAAATGATTGCTTAACAAATTTTGTTGGAAACTATATATTTTTAACATGTGAATATTATGTGATATATTAATCTCTTAACGCGTTTGATATTATGTGATAGATGTCTACCTTTAGAACAAGTCCCATTGACTCACCTAATAATAATGAAGAGTCAAATATAAATTGGAATGATTCGTGGACTGATTCACAAGTTCCCGAAGAGGAACCGGAAGAAGAGTCGGAACCGGAAGAAGAATCGGAACCGGAAGAAGAATCGGAACCGGATGAAGAAGTAGAACCGGTGGGGGAAATAATAAAACAGTTAAGTAAAAGAAAATCCTCAACCAACCGACCAAGGTTAATTATGGTCAATGGTGTTTCCGCCAAGGAAGCAAAATATTGGGAGGATTACCAATTCTCCGATGAATCGGATTCCGACGAGAATTCCGATGATGTTATAGAAATTACCCCAACTGAATTTAAAAAGGCAAAAGAAAATAATAAGGGAAAGGGCATAAAAATAGAGAAATCTAATTCCAACCCCGATGAACTTTATATGTATCGTCAACCCCCGAAGTCCTTAAGTTGTAACAATGACCCGGGAACCTCTAAACCACCAGGTTTTTCTAAACCAATGTGGATCACGACGGCTCGTATTAGGGGAACATCATATATCCCTAGAAACTTGGCAAAACGAACCAAAACCGAAGAAGAAGAAACAAGCGAGTCGGAATAAGATAGTTGTATTCGTGTGGTGTAATATATGTAATATAGTGTGCTTATGCTTTATGATATATGTAAAAATTGCTTGTATTAATAAGTATATTTTTTTTTATGAATCTAACTCTTGTCTATTTTACAGTATAAAAACACAAAATGGATAGACAACCCAATATTTTAAGAGACCTACCCGGAGACATGATTGATGAAATCTTGTCTAGAGTCGGTCAGAATTCTTCGGCACAACTATTTAAGGCGAAATCAGTTTGTAAGACATTTGAAGAACGTTCCAAGAATGCCTTGGTTTATAAAAGGCTTTCGTTCGAAAGATGGGGGATATCACATTGGGAAATCCATAAGTTACGATGTGTTTACTTTGACGCATATATTGCGGGGAACCCAAATGCTATTTTACGCAATGGGTTAAGAAATTATTTTGACTCAATATATCCGAATATTGGACTTCGTGATTTAGAAAAAGAGGCTAACATGCAACATAAAGAAGCATGTTATGCTTACGGATTAGTAATGTTCGCTTCTCACCAAAGTGAGAATAAGAACATCGGGCTACAACTATTAAACAAAACGTTCCCACAAGTTACGGAGTCGGTAATTGGGGTAAGAAATGAGGTTTTTAGATTGTTACGGGACTGTTGGACATTACGTAACCCTCGTCCCTTTGACGACGTTACAACACGATGTCTTATCAACGACCATAACGGTTATGTTCCACAAGACCAAGGATGGGAAGTAATCCTAGTAAAACTAGAATGCATGACTTGTTTCTGGACGTATGAATTACGTGTCTTTATTGCCTTTGCTGAACGACTTGTGTACTAGCTAGAATTATCTTCACAACCATCTTGTATCAAATTTATTGTGTGCTATATTTCATGCTATATGTAAAATAAGCGGTATTGTAAGTTTGTAAAATATTGTGTAAAAGTTTGAACGCGAAATATTATTATAACCAGTTTTTCATATAGAATCGTAGTAGTTGAATTGTATATTAGCTACTAAGTATGAACTTAACGGGTAGGTACTACCCGAATTTAAACTTATAAAACGCTAATATGAAGAAAAAGCTTTTATAAATGAGTTCATATTATGCTACGAAATACTATTAACTACTCTTAATATTCTGTATGATTAACTTATTCCGTTTAACTATTTTGAAGGAAATGGCACCGACTACTCGACACACCGTGAATATGAATGAAGAGGAATTCCGTACTTTTCTAGCTTCAAACATAGCCGCAGTACAGGCTGCGCTACATACCAACAATAACCTTGGATCTAGCAGTACAGGAAATCATGTAGGATGCACCTACAAAGAATTCACTGCCTGCAAACCTTTGGAATTTGATGGAACCGAAGGACCGATCGGATTGAAATGGTGGACCGAGAAGGTCGAATCGGTGTTTGCCATAAGTAAGTGTACTGAAGAGGACAAAGTAAAGTACGCTACGCATACCTTCACAGGTTCTGCGTTAACATGGTGGAATACCTATCTAGAGCAAGTGGGACAAGACGATGCGTACGCACTACCGTGGTCAGCATTCAAGCACTTGATGAACGAGAAGTACCGTCCCAGAACCGAGGTCAATAAGCTCAAGACAGAACTTAGAGGGTTACGAACCCAAGGATTTGATATTACCACGTACGAAAGACGATTCACAGAATTGTGCCTATTGTGTCCGGGAGCATTCGAAGATGAGGAAGAGAAGATCGACGCGTTTGTGAAAGGATTACCGGAAAGAATCCAAGAAGATATAAGTTCACACGAGCCCGCCTCCATACAACAGGCATGTAGAATGGCTCACAAACTAGTGAACCAGATTGAAGAAAGAATTAAAGAACAGACTACTGAAGAGGCCAATGTGAAGCAAGTCAAAAGAAAGTGGGAGGAAAACGGTGATAAGAATCACCAATACAACAACAACAGCAACATCAATCGCAACTACAACAAACGGCCCAACAACAACAACAACAACAACAGCAACTACAACAATCATCCCAACAACAATAATAACCGCAACAACAACAACAATCAGAAGCAGCTATGCCAAAGGTGTGAAAAGTATCACTCGGGGTTCTGCACCAAATTTTGCAACAAGTGTAAAAGAAATGGTCATAGCGCGTTGAAGTGTGAGGTCTACGGACCAGGGGTTAATAGAACGAAAGGAACGAATGGTGTCGGAACGAGTAATGGCGGAGCAAGTAGTGTCGGAGCAAGTTATGCCAATGTAGTTTGTTATAAATGTGGAAAACCGGGCCACATTATTAGAAATTGCCCGAACCAGGAGAACACGAATGGACAAGGCCGCAGAAGAGTTTTCAATATTAATGCGGCAGAGGCACAGGAAGACCCGGAGCGTGTTACGGGTACGTTTCTTATTGACAATAAATCTGCTTACATTTTATTTGATTCGGGTGCGGATAGAAGCTATATGAGTAGAGATTTTTGTGCTAAATTAAGTTGTCCATTGACGCCTTTGGATAGTAAATTTTTACTCGAATTAGCAAATGGTAAATTAATTTCAGCAGATAATATATGTCAGAATCGAGAAATTAAACTGGTTAGCGAAACATTTAAGATTGATTTAATACCAGTAGAGTTAGGGAGTTTTGATGTGATAATCGGTATGGACTGGTTGAAAGAAGTGAAAACAGAGATCGTCTGTTACAAAAATGCAATTCGCATTATACGAGAAAAAGGAAAACCCTTAATGGTGTACGGAGAAAAGGGCAACACGAAGCTACATCTTATTAGTAATTTGAAGGCACAAAAACTAATAAGAAAAGGTTGCTATGCTGTTCTAGCACACGTCGAGAAAGTACAAATTGAAGAAAAGAGCATCAATGATGTTCCCATTACAAAAGAATTTCCCGATGTATTTCCGAAAGAATTACCGGGATTACCCCCACATCGATCCGTTGAATTTCAAATAGATCTTGTACCAGGAGCTGCACCAATAGCTCGTGCTCCTTACAGACTCGCACCCAGCGAGATGAAAGAACTGCAAAGCCAATTACAAGAACTTTTAGAGCGTGGTTTCATTCGACCAAGCACATCACCGTGGGGAGCTCCTGTTTTGTTTGTCAAGAAGAAAGATGGTACATTCAGGTTGTGTATTGACTACCGAGAGTTGAACAAACTTACCATCAAGAACTGCTACCCACTACCGAGAATCGACGACTTATTTGATCAACTACAAGGCTCGTCTGTTTATTCAAAGATTGACTTACGTTCCGGGTATCATCAAATGCGGGTGAAAGAAGATGATATTCCAAAGACTGCTTTCAGAACACGTTACTGTCATTACGAGTTTATGGTCATGCCGTTTGGTTTAACTAATGCACCAGCTGTGTTCATGGACCTTATGAACCGAGTGTGTGGACCATACCTTGACAAGTTTGTCATTGTTTTCATTGATGACATACTTATTTACTCAAAGAATGACCAAGAACACGGTGAACATTTGAGAAAGGTGTTAGAAGTATTGAGGAAGGAAGAATTGTACGCTAAGTTTTCAAAGTGTGCATTTTGGTTGGAAGAAGTTCAATTCCTCGGTCACATAGTGAACAAAGAAGGTATTAAGGTGGATCCGGCAAAGATAGAAACTGTTGAAAAGTGGGAAACCCCGAAAACTCCGAAACACATACGTCAGTTTTTAGGACTAGCTGGTTACTACAGAAGGTTCATCCAAGACTTTTCCAGAATAGCAAAACCCTTGACTGCAATAACGCATAAAGGGAAGAAATTTGAATGGAAGGATGAACAAGAGAAAGCGTTTCAGTTATTGAAGAAAAAGCTAACTACGGCACCTATATTGTCATTGCCTGAAGGGAATGATGATTTTGTGATTTATTGTGACGCATCAAAGCAAGGTCTCGATTGTGTATTAATGCAACGAACGAAGGTGATTGCTTATGCCTCTAGACAATTAAAGATTCACGAGCAAAATTATACGACGCATGATTTGGAATTAGGCGCGGTTGTTTTTGCATTAAAGACTTGGAGGCACTACTTATATGGGGTCAAAAGTATTATATATACCGACCATAAAAGTCTTCAACACATATTTAATCAGAAACAACTGAATATGAGGCAGCGTAGGTGGATTGAATTGTTGAATGATTACGACTTTGAGATTCGTTACCACCCGGGGAAGGCAAATGTGGTAGCCGATGCCTTGAGCAGGAAGGACAGAGAACCCATTCGAGTAAAATCTATGAATATAATGATTCATAATAACATTACTACTCAAATAAAGGAGGCGCAACAAGGAGTTTTAAAAGAGGGAAATTTAAAGGATGAAATACCCAAAGGATCGGAGAAGCATCTTAATATTCTGGAAGACGGAACCTGGTATAGGGCTGAAAGGATTTGGGTACCAAAATTTGGAGATATGAGAGAAATGGTACTTAGAGAAGCTCATAAAACCAGATACTCAATACATCCTGGAACGGGGAAGATGTACAAGGATCTCAAGAAACATTTTTGGTGGCCGGGTATGAAAGCCGATGTTGCTAAATACGTAGGAGAATGTTTGACGTGTTCTAAGGTCAAAGCTGAGCATCAGAAACCATCAGGTCTACTTCAACAACCCGAAATCCCAGAATGGAAATGGGAAAACATTACCATGGATTTCATCACTAAATTGCCAAGGACTGCAAGTGGTTTTGATACTATTTGGGTAATAGTTGATCCTCTCACCAAATCAGCACACTTCCTGCCAATAAGAGAAGATGACAAGATGGAGAAGTTAGCACGACTGTATTTGAAGGAAGTCGTCTCCAGACATGGAATACCAATCTCTATTATCTCTGATAGGGATGGCAGATTTATTTCAAGATTCTGGCAGACATTACAGCAAGCATTAAGAACTCGTCTAGACATGAGTACTGCCTATCATCCACAAACTGATGGGCAGAGCGAAAGGACGATACAAACACTTGAAGACATGCTACGAGCATGTGTTATTGATTTCGGAAACAGTTGGGATCGACATCTACCGTTAGCAGAATTTTCCTACAACAACAGCTACCATTCAAGCATTGAGATGGCGCCGTTTGAAGCACTTTATGGTAGAAAGTGCAGGTCTCCGATTTGTTGGAGTGAAGTGGGGGATAGACAGATTACGGGTCCGGAGATTATACAAGAAACTACCGAGAAGATCATCCAAATTCAACAACGATTGAAAACCGCCCAAAGTCGACAAAAGAGCTACGCTGACATTAAAAGAAAAGATATAGAATTTGAAATTGGAGAGATGGTCATGCTTAAAGTTGCACCTTGGAAAGGCGTTGTTCGATTTGGTAAACGAGGGAAATTAAATCCAAGGTATATTGGACCATTCAAGATTATTGATCGTGTCGGACCAGTAGCTTACCGACTAGAGTTACCTCAACAACTCGCGGCTGTACATAACACTTTCCACGTCTCGAATTTGAAGAAATGTTTTGCTAAAGAAGATCTCACTATTCCGTTAGATGAAATCCAAATCAACGAAAAACTTCAATTCATCGAAGAACCCGTCGAAATAATGGATCGTGAGGTTAAAAGACTTAAGCAAAACAAGATACCAATTGTTAAGGTTCGATGGAATGCTCGTAGAGGACCCGAGTTCACCTGGGAGTGTGAAGATCAGATGAAGAAGAAATACCCGCATCTATTTCCAGAAGATTCGTCAACACCTTCAACAGCTTAAAATTTCGGGACGAAATTTATTTAACGGGTAGGTACTGTAGTGACCCGAACTTTTCCATGTTTATATATATTAATTGAGATTGATATTTACATGATTAAATGTTTCCAACATGTTAAGCAATCAAACTTGTTAAGACTTGATTAATTAAAATATGTTTCATATAGACAATTGACCACCCAAGTTGACCGGTGATTCACGAACGTTAAAACTTGTAAAAACTATATGATGACATATATATGGATATATATATAGTTAAAATGATACTATGATAAGTAAACATATCATTAAGTATATTAACAATGAACTACATATGTAAAAACAAGACTACTAACTTAATGATTTTTAAACGAGACATATATGTAACGATTATCGTTGTAAAGACATTTAATGTATATATATCATATTAAGAGATATTCATACATGATAATATCATGATAATATAATAATTTAAAATCTCATTTGATATTATAAACATTGGGTTAACAACATTTAACAAGATCGTTAACCTAAAGGTTTCAAAACAACACTTACATGTAACGACTAACGATGACTTAACGACTCAGTTAAAATGTATATACATGTAGTGTTTTAATATGTATTTATACACTTTTGAAAGACTTTAATACACTTATCAAAATACTTCTACTTAACAAAAATGCTTACAATTACATCCTCGTTCAGTTTCATCAACAATTCTACTCGCATGCACCCGTATTCATACTCGTACAATACACAGCTTTTAGATGTATGTACTATTGGTATATACACTCCAATGATCATAGTTTGATATATATGTATATATTGTCATAGGTTCGTGAATCAACCAGTGGCCAAGTCTTACTTCCCGACGAAGTAAAAATCTGTGAAAGTGAGTTATAGTCCCACTTTTTAAAAGCTAATATTTTTGGGATGAGAATACATGCAGGTTTTATAAATGATTTACAAAATAGACACAAGTACGTGAAACTACATTCTATGGTTGAATTATCGAAATCGAATATGCCCCTTTTTATTAAGTCTGGTAATCTAAGAATTAGGGAACAGACACCCTAATTGACGCGAATCCTAAAGATAGATCTATTGGGCCTAACAAACCCCATCCAAAGTACCGGATGCTTTAGTACTTCGAAATTTATATCATATCCGAAGGGTGTCCCGGAATGATAGGGATATTCTTATATATGCATCTTGTTAATGTCGGTTACCAGGTGTTCACCATATGAATGATTTTTATCTCTATGTATGGGATGTGTATTGAAATATGAAATCTTGTGGTCTATTGTTACGATTTGATATATATAGGTTAAACCTATAACTCACCAACATTTTTATTGACGTTTAAAGCATGTTTTTTCTCAGGTGAATATTAAGAGCTTCCGCTGTTGCATACTAAAATAAGGACAAGATTTGGAGTCCATGTTTGTATGATATTGTGTAAAAACTGCATTCAAGAAACTGATTTCGATGTAACATATTTGTATTGTAAACCATTATGTAATGGTCGTGTGTAAACAGGATATTTTAGATTATCATTATTTGATAATCTACGTAAAGCTTTTTAAACCTTTATTTATGAAATAAAGGTTATGGTTTGTTTTAAAAATGAATGCAGTCTTTGAAAAACGTCTCATATAGAGGTCAAAACCTCGCAACGAAATCAATTAATATGGAACGTTTTTAATCAATAAGAACGGGACATTTCATTAACCATGATTTTTGGATATAGTTTCATATTCATAAGAAAAATCATTTTCCTGGAAGAACAACTTTTAAATCAAAGTTTATCATAGATTTTAATTATCAAACCCAAAACAGCCCGCGGTGTTACTACGACGGCGTATATCCGGTTTTTCGGTGTTTTTTCGTGTTTTCAGGTTTTAAATCATTATGTTAGCATATCATATAGATATAGAACATGTCCTTAGTTGATTTTAAAAGTTAAGTTAGAAGGATTAACTTTTGTTTGCGAACAAGTTTAGAATTAACTAAACTATGTTATAGTGATTACAAGTTTAAACCTTCGAATAAGGTAGTTTTATATATATGAATCGAATAATGTTATGAACATCATTACTACCTCAAGTTTGGTAGGTAAACCTACTGGAAATGATGAAAAAATAACTTGAGCTTCAAAGGATCTTTGGATGGCTTGAAAGTTCTTGAAGCAGAATCATGACACGAAAACAAGTTCAAGTAAGATTTCCACTCGAAATAAGATTGTTGTAGTTATAGAAATTGAATCAAAGTTTGAATATGAGTATTACCTTGTATTATAAAGATATCTTACTGTAAATAAGAAAGATTTCTTGAGGTTGGATGATCACTTTACAAGATTGGAAGTAAGCTAGCAAACTTGGAAGTATTCTTGATTTTATGAAACTAGAACTTATAGAATTTATGAAGAACACTTAGAACTTGAAGATAGAACTTGAGAGAGATCAATTAGATGAAGAAAAATGAAGAATGAAAGTGTTTGTAGGTGTTTTTGGTAGTTGGTATATGGATTAGATATAAAGGATGTGTAATTTTGTTTACATGTAAATAAGTCATGAATGATTACTAATGCTTTTGTAATTTTATGAGATATTTCATGCTAGTTGCCAAATGATGGTTCTCACATGTGTTAGGTGACTCACATGGGCTGCTAAGAGCTGATCATTGGAGTGTATATACCAATAGTTCATACATCTAAAAGCTGTCTATTGTACGAGTACGAATACGGGTGCATACGAGTAGAATTGTTGATGAAACTGAACGAGGATGTAATTGTAAGCATTTTTGTTAAGTAGAAGTATTTTGATAAGTGTCTTGAAGTCTTTCAAAAGTGTATGAATACATATTAAAACACTACATGTATATACATTTTAACTGAGTCGTTAAATCATCGTTAGTCGTTACATGTAAATGTTGTTTTGAAACCTTTAGGTTAACGATCTTGTTAAATGTTGTTAATCCATTGTTTATTATATCTAAAGAGATGTTAAATTATTACATTATCATGATATTGTTATATATTAATATATCTTAGTATGATATATATACAGTTAAATGTTGTTACAACGATAATCGTTACATATATGTCTCGTTTCGAAATCATTAAGTTAGTAGTCTTGTTTTTACATATGTAGTTCATTGTTAATACACTTAATGACATGTTTACTTATCATTTATCATGATTAAACATAGTGTATCAATATCTTAATATGATTCATATGTATTTAGTAAGACGTTGTTATAACGATAATCGTTATATATATCGTTTCGAGTTTCTTAATTCAATAAACTCAATTTTATGTATATAACTCATTATTAAAATACCTAATGAGATACTTACTTATCATAATATCATGTTAACTATATATAATCATATATATGACATCATATAGTTTTTACAAGTTTTAACGTTCGTGAATCACCGGTCAACTTGGGTGGTCAATTGTCAACATGAAACTCATTTCAAATAATCAAGTCTTAACAAGTTTGATTGCTTAACATATTGGAAACATTTAATCATGCAAATATAGTTTTCAATTAATATATAATCATGGAAAAGTTCGGGTCACAACAGTACCTACCCGTTAAATAAATTTCGTCTCGAAATTTTAAGCTGTTGAAGGTGTTGACGCATCTTCTGGAAATAGGTGAGGGTATTTTAGTTTCATTTGATCTTCACGCTCCTAGGTGAATTTGGGTCCTCTACGAGCATTCCATCGAACCTTAACAATTAGTATCTTGTTTTGCTTAAGTCTTTTAACCTCACGATCCATTATTTCGACGGGTTCTTCAATGAATTGTAACTTTTCGTTAATTATAATCTCGTCTAATGGAATGGTGAGATCTTCTTTAGCAAAATATTTCTTCAAATTCGAGACATGAAAAGTATTATGTACCCCGGCGAGTTGTTGCGGTAAGTCAAGTCGGTAAGCTACTGGTCCGGCACGATCTATAATCTTGAATGGTCCAATGTACCTTGGATTTAGTTTCCCCCATTTACCAAATCGAACAACGCCTTTCCAAGGTGAAACCTTAAGCATGACCATCTCTCCAATCTCAAATTCTATATCTTTTCTTTTAATGTCCGCATAGCTCTTTTGTCGACTTTGGGCAGTTTTCAATCGTTGTTGAATATGGATGATCTTCTCGGTAGTTTCTTGAATTATCTCCGGAACCGTAATATGTCTATCCCCCACTTCACTCCAACAAATCGAAAACCTGATCTTTCTACCATAAAGTGCTTCAAACGGCGCAATCTCAATACTCGAATGGTAACTGTTGTTGTAGGAAAATTCTGCTAACGGTAGGTGTCGATCCCAACTGTTTCCGAAATCGATAACACATGCTCGTAGCATGTCTTCAAGGGTCTGTACCATCCTTTCACTCTGCCCATCAGTTTGTGGATGATAAGCAGTACTCATGTCTAGACGAGTCCCCAATGCTTGTTGCAATGTCTGCCAAAATCTTGAAACAAATCCGCCATCCCTATCTGAGATAATAGAGACTGGTATTCCATGTCTGGAGAAAACTTCCTTCAAGTATAATCACGCTAACTTCTCCATTTTATCATCTTCTCTCATTGGCAAAAAGTGTGCTGACTTGGTAAGACGATCGACTATTACACAAATTGTATCATAACCACTTGCAGTCCTTGGCAATTTAGTAATGAAATCCATGGTAATGTTTTCTCATTTCCATTCCGGGATTTCAGGTTATTGAAGTAGACCTAATGGTTTCTGATGTTCAGCTTTGACCTTAGAACACGTCAAACATTCTCCTACGTATTTAGCAATATTGGCTTTCATACCCGGCCACAAAAAGTGTTTCTTAAGATCTTTGTACATCTTCCCCGATCTGGGATGTATTGAATATCTGGTTTTATGTGCTTCCTTAAGTACCTTTTCTCTCACATCTCCAAACTTTGGTACCCAAATTCTTTCAGCCCTATAGTAGGTTCCGACTTCCCGAATATTAAGATGTTTCTCCGATCCTTTGGGTATTTCATTCTTCAACTTTCCTTCTTTTACAACTCCCTGCTGCGCCTCCTTTATTTGAGTAGTAAGGTTAGTACGAATAATTATATTCATAGCTCTTACTCGAATGGGTTCTCTGTCCTTTCTGCTCAAGGCGTCGGTTACCACATTTGCCTTCCCTGAGTGGTAACGAATCTCAAAGTCGTAATCATTCAACAATTCAATCCACCTACGCTGCCTCATATTCAGTTATTTCTGATTAAATATGTGTTGAAGACTTTTGTGGTCGTTATATATAATACTTTTGACCCCATATAAGTAGTGCCTCCAAGTCTTTAATGCAAAAACAACTGCGCCTAATTCCAAATCATGCGTCGTATAATTCTGCTCTTGAATCTTCAATTGTCTAGACGCATAAGCAATTACCTTCGTTCGTTGCATTAATACACAACCGAGACCTTGCTTTGAGGCGTCACAATATATCACAAAATCATCATTCCCTTCAGGTAATGACAATATAGGTGTCGTAGTTAACTTTTTCTTCAATAATTGAAACGCTTTCTCTTGTTCATCCTTCCATTCAAATTTCTTCTCTTTATGCGTTAATGCAGTCAAGGGTTTTGCTATTTTGGAAAAATCTTGGATGAATCTCCTGTAATAACCAGCCAGTCCTAAAAATTGGCGTATATGCTTCGGAGTTTTTGGGGTTTCCCACTTTTCAACGGTTTCAATCTTTGCCGGATCCACTTGAATACCTTCTTTGTTCACTATATGACCGAGGAATTGAACTTCTTCCAACCAAAATGCACACTTTGAAAACTTAGTGTACAGTTTTTCTTTCCTCAACAACTCTAGCACTTTTCTCAAATGTTCTTCGTGCTCTTGATCATTCTTTGAGTAAATAAGTATGTCATCGATGAAAACAATGACAAACTTGTCAAGGTATGGTCCACACACTCGGTTCATGAGGTCCATGAACACAGCTGGTGCGTTAGTCAACCCAAACGGCATAACCATAAACTCGTAATGACCGTAACGCGTCCTGAAAGCAGTCTTCGGAATATCACCCTCCTTCACCCGTATTTGATGATACCCGAAATGTAAATCGATCTTCGAATAAACCGACGAGCCTTGTAATTGATCAAATAAGTCGTCGATTCTCGGTAGTGGGTAACGATTCTTGATGGTAAGTTTGTTCAACTCTCGGTAGTCGATACACAACCTGAATGTACCATCCTTCTTTTTGACAAACAAAACAGGAGCTCCCCATGGTGATGTACTTGGTCGTATAAAACCACGCTCTAAATGTTCTTGTAATTGGCTTTGGAGTTCCTTTATTTCACTGGGTGCAAGTCTGTATGGAGCACGATCTATTGGTGCAGCTCCTGGTACGAGATCTATTTGAAATTCAACAGATCGGTGTGGAGGCAGTCCCGGTAATTCTTTCGGAAATACATCAGGAAATTCTTTTGCGACGGGAACATCATTGATGTTCTTTTCATCGGTTTGTACTTTTTCGACATGTGCTAGAACAGCACAGCAACCTTTTCTTATTAGTTTTTGCGCCTTTAAATTACTAATAAGATTTAGCTTCGTATTGCTCTTTTCTCCGTACACCATTAAGGGATTTCCTTTTTCTCGTACAATGCGAATTGCATTTTTGTAACATACGATTTTTGCTCTCTCCTTTTTCAACCAATCCATACCAATTATCACATCAAAACTCCCTAACTCTACTGGTATCAAATCAATCTTAAATGATTCTCTAACCAAATTAATTTCTCGATTTCGACATATATTATCTGCTTAATTAATTTACCGTTTGCTAATTCGAGTAAAAATTTGTTATCCAAAGGCGTCAGTGGACAACTTAGTTTAGCACAAAAATCTCTAGTCATATAGCTTCTATCCACACCCGAATCAAATAAAACATAAGCAGATTTATTGTCAATAACAAACGTACCCGTAACAAGCTCCGGGTCTTCCTGCGCTTCTGCTGTATTAATATTGAAAACTCTTCCGCGGCCCTGCCTACTAGTATTCCCCTAATTCGAGCAATTTCTACTAATGTGGCCCGATTTTCCACATGCAAAGCAAACTATGGCGGCATTATATGTTCCGACATTATTTGTTCTTTTAATTCTATTAAACTTTGGTCCGTAGACCTCACACTTTGCCGCATTACGACCATTTCTTCTACACCTAGTGCAAAATGTCGTACAGAACCCCTGGTGATTCTCTTCACACCTTTGGCATGACTGTTTTTAGTTTTTGTTGCCATTGTTGTTATTGAGATTGTTGTTGGGATTGTTATTGTTGCTATTGTTGTTGTTGTTATTGTTGTTGGGACGGTTATTGTAGTTGTTGTTAGGACATTTGTTGAAGTTGTTGTTGCGACTGATGTTGCGGTTGTTGGGATAGTTATTGCGATTGTGGTTGTGGTTGTGATTGTTGTTGTTGTATTGGTGACTCTTGTCATTGGTTTCTTTCCACTTTCTCTTGACTTGTTTCATGTTAGCCTCTTCAGTCATCTGCTCTTTAATCCTTCCTTCAATCTGGTTCACTAATTTGTGAGCCATTCGACTTGCCTTTTGTATGGAGGCGGGCTCGTGTGAACTCACATCTTCTTGAATCCTTTCTGGTAACCCTTTTACAAATGCGTCGATCTTCTCGTCTTCGTCTTCAAACGTTCTGGGGCACAATAGGCACAATTCGGTGAATCGTCGTTCGTACGTGGTGATATCGAAACCTTGCGTTCGTAATCCTCTAAGCTCTACCTTGAGCTTGTTGACCTCGTTTCTGGTACGATACTACTCGTTCATCAATTGCTTGAATGCTGACCACGGTAGTGCGTAAGCAGCATCTTGTCCTACCTGCTCGAGATAGGTATTCCACCATGTTAGCGCCGTACCTGTGAAGGTATGCGTAGCGTACTTTACTTTGTCTTTTTCAGTAGATTTACTTAAGGCAAACACCGATTCAACCTTCTCAGTCCACCGTTTCAATCCAATTGGACCCTCGGTTCCATCAAATTCCAAAGGTTTATAGGCAGTGAATTCTTTGTAGGAGCATCCTACACGATTTCTTGTGAAATTAGTTCCACTGCTAGATCCAGAGTTATTGTTATTTTGCATCGCAGCCTGTACTGCGGCTATGTTTGCTGCAAGGAAAACACGGAAGTCTTCCTCGCTCATGTTCAAATTCTGACGAGTCGCCGGTGCCATTTTCTTCAAAAATAGCCCAAAAGAATTAAGTTAATCATATAGAATTTTAAGAGTAGTCAATAGTATTTCATAGCATAGTATGAACTTATTTATAAAAGCTTTTTCTTCATATTAGCGTTTTATAGTTTTTAATTCGGGTACTACCTATCCGTTAAGTTCATACTTAGTAACTAATATACAATTCAACTACTACAATTCCATATGAAAAACCGATTATAATAATATACCACATACAAATATTCTTCAAACTTACAACTTTGCTATATTATATATAACATGAAATATAGTACACTTTGATACATGACAGTTTTGAAGATAAATCTAGTTAATACGCAAGTTGTTCAGCAAAGAAAATAAAGACACGTAATTCATAAGTCCAGAAACAAGTCATGCATTCTGGTTTTACTAAGACGACTTTCCATCCTTGGTCTTGTGGAAAATAACCGTTATGACCATTGGCTAGGTAGCATGTTGTAATGTCGTCAAAAGGAAGAGGGTTTCGTAATGTCCAACAGCCCCGTAATAATCTAAAAACCTTGTTTCTCACCGCAACTACTGAATCCGTCACTTGTGGGAAGGTTTTATTTAAAAGTTGCAATCCGATGTTCTTTTTCTCACTTTGGTAAGAAGCGAACATCACTAACCCGTAAGCATAACATGCTTCTTTATGTTACATGTTAGAAGCTCTTTCTAATTCACGAAATCCTATGTTGGGATATGTTGAGTCAAAATAGGTTCTTAACCCGTAGCGTAAAATTGCATTTGGGTTCCCCGCATTTAACGCTTTAAAGAAAACACGGCGTAACTTACGGTCTCCCCAATGTGATATACCCCACCTATCAAAAGAAAGCCTTTTATAAACTAAGGCATTTCTGGAAAGTCTTTCAAATGTTTGACAAGTTAATTTTGCCATAATTAATTGTGCTGATGAATTCTAACCGACTCTAGACAAGATTTCCTCAATCATATCCTCTGGTAGAGCTTCTAAATTATTCGGTTGTCTACCCTTAACGTCCATTTTGTTTTTATACTGTAAAATAGACAAGGATTAGATTCGTAAAAGATAATTAACAAACAATACAAGCAATTTTTACATAGAACATAAAAGTACAAGCACACTACAATACATATAATACACAACATGATTACAACCCTCTAATCTGAATCACTGGTTTCTTCTTCGGACTTGGTTAGTTTTCCTAATTTTCTAGGAATATATGGTGTTCCTCTAATACGAGCTGTCGTTTTCCACAATGGTTTAGAAAAACCTGGTGGTTTAGAGGTTCTCGGTCATTGTTACATTTTAGGAAATACGGATATTGCCGATACATATAAAGTTCACCGGGGTTGGAATCGGGTTTCTCTATTTTTATACTTCTTCCCTTATTATTTTCTTTTTCTTTATTAAATTTGGTCGAGGTAATTTCTATAACATCATCGGAATCCTCATCGGGATCCGATTTATTGGAAAATTGATAATCTTCCCAATATTTTGCTTCCTCGGCGGAAACACCATTGACCATTATTAACTTTGGTCCGTTGGTTGAGGATTTTCTTTTATTTAATCGATTTACTATAGGTATCAATATTTCTTCCTCCGGAACCTCTTGTTCCTCCGGTTCCTCCTCTTCCGGTTCCTCTTCTTCCGGTTCCTCCTCTTCCGGTTCCTCCTCTTCCGGTTCCTCTTCTTCCGGTTCCTCTTCGGGAATTTGTGAATCTTCCCAAAATATATTCGACTCTTCATTATTATTAGGTGAATCGATGGGATTTGTACTAGTGGTAGACATCTATCACACAATATCAAACATATTAAGAGGTTAATATATCACATAATATTTACATGTTAATAATATATAGTTTCCAACAAAAGTGTTAAGTAATCGTTTTTAAAGAAAACACGGTCGAAGTCCAGACTCACTAATGTATCCTAACAAACTCGATAAGACACACTAATGTAAATTTCTGGTTCTTTAAGACCAACGCTCGGATACCAACTGAAATGTCCCGTTCATATCGATTATAAACATTCCATATTAATTGATTTCGTAGCGAGGTTTTGACCTCTATATGAGACATTTTTCAAAGACTGCATTCGTTTTTAAAACAAACCATAACCTTTATTTTATCGACAAGGTTAAAAAGACACCACCTAGATTATCCGGAAATGATAATCTAAAAATATCACACTTACACACTACCAATACATATTGGTTTACAATATTAATATGTTTCAACAAAATAAATCTCGAATGCAGTTTTAAACAATATTATACAAGCATGCTGACACCAAATCTTGTCCACATATTAGCATGCAACAGCGGAAGCTCTTAATAATCACCTAAGAATAAACATTTTTTAAACGTCAACAAAAATGTTGGTGAGTTATAGGTTTAACCTATATATTTATCAAATTGTAATAATAGACCACAAGATTTCATATTTCAATATATATCCCATACATAGAGATAAAAATCATTCATATGGTGAACACCTGGTAACCGACATTAACAAGATGCATATAAGAATATCCCCTATCATTCCGGGAAATCCATCGGACATGATAAAACAACATCGAAGTACTAAAGCATCCGCAACCATGGATGGGGTTCGTTAGGCCCAATAGATCTATCTTTAGGATTCGTGTCAATTAGTAGATTGGTTTACTAATTCTTAGGTTACCAAGCAAAAAGGGGCATATTCGGCTTCGATCATTCACCCACATAATGTAGTTTCATTTACTTGTGTCTATTTCGTAAAACATTTATAAAACTGCATGTATTCTCATCCCAAAATATTAGATTTTAAAAGTGGGACTATAACTCACTTTCACAGATTTTTACTTCATCGGGAGTAAGACTTGGCCACTGGTCGATTCACTAACCTAGAACAAATATATACATATATATATATATATATATATATATATATATATATATATATATATATATATATATATATATATATATATATATATATATATATATATATCAAAGTATGTTCAAAATATATTTACAATATTTTTAATACATTTTGATGTTTTAAGTTTATTAAATCAGCTGTCCTCGTTAGTAACCTACAACTAGTTGTCCATAGTTAGATGTACAGAAATAAATCGATATATATTATCTTGAATCAATCCACGACCCAGTGTATACACGTCTCAGGCTAGATCACAACTCAAAGTATATATATTTTTGGAATCAACCTCAACCCTGTATAGCTAACTCAAATATTACTGCATATAGAGTGTCTATGGTTGTTCCAAATAATATATATACATGGGTCGATATGATATGTCAAAACATTTTCATACGTGTCTATGGTATCCCAAGATTATATAATATATTAGAATACATGTATAATACAATATAAGTTAGCTAGGATATGATTTGTACAGAATTGTTACAATATTTCTCGTAGCTAAAACAATCAAAAAATATCCAATCTTGTTTTACCCATAACTTCTTTGTTTTAAATCCGTTTTGAGTGAATCAAATTGCTATGGTTTCATATTGAACTCTATTTTATGAATATAAACAGAAAAAGTATAGGTTTATAGTCAAAAATATAAGTTACAAGTCATTTTTGTAAGAGGTAGTCATTTCAGTCAAAAGAACGACGTCTTGATGACCATTTTGAAAAACATACTTCCACTTTGAGTTTAACCATGATTTTTGGATATAGTTTCATGTTCATAAGAAAAATCATTTTCCCAGAAGAACAACTTTTAAATCAAAGTTTATCATAGTTTTTAATTATCAAACCCAAAACAGCCCGTGGTGTTACTATGACGGCGTATATCCGGTTTTACGATGTTTTTTCGTGTTTTCAGGCTTTAAATCATTAAGTTAGCATATCATATAGATATAGAACATGTGTTTAGTTGATTATAAAATTCAAGTTAGAAGGATTAACTTTTGTTTACGAACAAGTTTAGAATTAACTAAACTATGTTCTAGTGATTACAAGTTTAAACCTTCGAATAAGGTAGTTTTATATATATGAATCGAATGATGTTATGAACATCATTACTACCTCAAGTTTAGTAGGTAAACGTACTGGAAATGATGAAAAAATAACTTGAGCTTCAAAGGAGCTTTGGATGGCTTGAAAGTTCTTGAAGCAGAATCATGACACGAAAACAAGTTCAAGTAAGATTTCCACTCGAAATAAGATTGTTATAGTTATAGAAATTGAATCAAAGTTTGAATATGAGTATTACCTTGTATTAGAAAGATATCTTACTATAAATAAGAAAGATTTCTTGAGGTTGGATGATCACTTTACAAGATTGGAAGTAAGCTAGCAAATTTGGAAGTATTCTTGATTTTATGAAACTAGAACTTATAGAATTTATGAAGAACACTTAGAACTTGAAGATAGAACTTGAGAGAGATCAATTAGATGAAGAAAAATGAAGAATGAAAGTGTTTGTAGGTGTTTTTGGTCGTTGGTATATGGATTAGATATAAAGGATGTGTAATTTTGTTTACATGTAAATAAGTAATGAATGATTACTAATGTTTTTGTAATTTTATGAGATATTTTATGCTAGTTGCCAAATGATGGTTCTCACATGTTTTAGGTGACTCACATGGGTTGCTAAGAGCTGATCATTGGAGTGTATATACCAATAGTACATACATCTAAAAGCTGTGTATTGTACGAGTACGAATACAGGTGCATACGAGTAGAATTGTTGATGAAAGTGAACGAGGATGTAATTGTAAGCATTTTTGTTAAGTAGAAGTATTTTGATAAGTGTCTTGAAGTCTTTCAAAAGTGTATTAATACATATTAAAACACTACATGTATATACATTTTAACTGAGTCGTTAAATCATCGTTAGTCGTTACATGTAAATGTTGTTTTGAAACCTTTAGGTTAACGATCTTGTTAAATGTTGTTAACCCATTGTTTATTATATCTAAAGAGATGTTAAATTATTACATTATCATGATATTATTATATATTAATATATCTTAGTATGATATATATACAGTTAAATGTTGTTACAACGATAATCGTTACATATATGTCTCGTTTCGAAATCATTAAGTTAGTATTCTTGTTTTTACATACGTAGTTCATTGTTAATACACTTAATGACATGTTTTCTTATCATTTATCATGATTAAACATAGTGTATCAATATCTTAATATGATTCATATGTATTTAGTAAGACGTTGTTATAACGATAATCGTTATATATATCGTTTCGAGTTTCTTAATTCAATAAACTCACTTTTATGTATATAACTCATTGTTAAAATACCTAATGAGATACTTACTTATCATAATATCATGTTAACTATATATATAATCATATGTATGACATCATATAGTTTTTACAAGTTTTAACGTTCGTGAATCACCGGTCAACTTGGGTGGTCAATTGTCTACATGAAACTCATTTCAAATAATCAAGTCTTAACAAGTTTGATTGCTTAACATGTTGGAAACATTTAATCATGCAAATATAGTTTTCAATTAATATATAATCATGGAAAAGTTCGGGTCACTACACACTGTACATTCTTCGAATCTGATTCAGCAGTCATTTACTATCCTACTTACATCCACAAATATACGAATCCGTTCACCACAGAATAACCATTTTTACTTGATTTCATATTTGGATTTTGACTTATCGGAATCCAACAAGTGGCATAATGAAGAAAACATTGGACAATTAAAATGAATAAAAATATTGATTATAACATATGAAACTAAACAATTCTTCAAGTCTGCCACTTGATTTCATCTTAAATCTCATTTGTATCTTGACGATTCCGATCTGTGTTCAAACATTTCATAATTCTTGAAAACACTTCAATCGAGAGGATGAACCAACCGCACTTCATCTACGGAAGAAAAGATTGATGCATATAGTTATGCACCTGAAACACTCAAAACCTGAGTAAATGTTTAAGTTATGTGCTAACCCATTGGGAGTTGTTATTACCAAAAATAACTTTGCAATCCCTTTTCAAATTAGCCAATTTTGTCACAGCTCCAGTAAGTCAACTTCGATTTTTCATTCGAAACAACTTTATTATAATCTTGATATATATGCGTGCTCTTTTATTGTTATCGGAGAACCTTTTATATTCCACTACATCACCAGCAGACGTACCAGCAACTTCGTTGCTCCTTGGCTTAAATCTCTCCGATAAATCACTATATTTATCTATTGAAGTCTTATCATGAACTCATCCGCACCTTGTAACGAGAATTGCCATACCAATTACTAGAAATCAACGTTTAATCATCTAAAAACACAATTCTCTTGATACTACCTCGGATTGATAACCGATGATTCAGATATGGTAGCATTAAATACAGAGGAAACAACAAAATTATAGATGGTCTAAATGGCTAAGAGTTTGATGATAAAGAATGAAGTGTTAGGAACGCTCGATAGAAAATTTGGTACTGAAAAACGAATTGAGCTAACCCTGAAGGAGACCAAGGTAAAATACAAGGACCATACCATATATACAAAGAATCCAGGTAATTTCGGATCCGATGAAACCTTCAACGAATACTTTGCTCCGAAGTCATGTTAGAATCTTGCGGAAAATCTTTCTTCATCAACCTACGAACTTAGAAATTTCAAAATATCATCATAAATATCTTCGATATTTCTGAGAATATTTTCATAAATATTCTTGTTCGAAATTATCTACCTCTTCGTGCTATCTGTATTACATTATGTTGAAAACTTCTGTAAAACTTAAGTATAAATTAGGAATGAATTCTGGAGAAGTGTAGGGAATTGAAGCATGAGTTAGTATAATATAATGGCGTTTGGCAAATGTGATTAAATTACAGTAAGTCATGCCGAGTTTTTAATGAAACGTGATGATGGTTCACAGACCTTATCCTCATCATGTGCCATGTTACATAACTCTTTCATTCTATTTAACCTCTAAACATATCAATAACATTATTACTTGATAGTTCTATCTTTTCCGGATATTCTAGTAATTTAACAAACCAAATCGTGCTATTACCATTCCTTTCTGGCTTGTATATTATGAACATTCGAAACTCCATACCTACAAATTCTGAACCATTATTCACTTGACTTGAAGTAGGATGAGAGTGGTGACCATATGGAAACAAAGAAGGTAAGTTTATAGTGAAATATCAGACATTGCAATCGAGGCAGATTACCGCATTTAATTAAAAAGGATCCTAAATTTCCGTAATTACCGAAGAATCAAATCTTATATAGATTTCGAAGATTTTCATTCCTTGAATTCCGAAAATCCACCATGACTACATCATAAGCTAAATATCGATTTCAATCTTTTGTGACAGCTTCACTCGTACGCTTCACATAATAGAATCGTTTTATCAATATTACTCAAAAATGATGAAACTCTATTTATCAACTCAGATTCATCATGAAAACATTTTTATGGTTAACCATGACGACCTTACTCAAATTTCGGGACGAAATTTCTTTAACGGGTAGGTACTGTGACGACCCGGAAATTTCTGACCAAATTTAAACTTGATCTTTATATAATTTCGACACGATAAGCAAAGTTTGTAATGTTGAGTCTCAAAAATTTTGAACTGTTTCATATATTCAAAGAACCTTCGACCAATCCCGACAATTCACGAACAGCTATTTGTAAATAAATGCATATTTGAATATAAATATAAATATATAAATATACATAGTTGCTATATATAATTATTACTATAGGTATATCGTAATATATATTTAATACTCAAAATAAGTTATTTTATAATATGTAATCATTAAATATTACGTGATTAATAACATATAATTACAAGATAAAACATAGTTGTATTATTATTATTATCATTATAAATATAAATATCTTAATAAGTAGGAAAAATTATGAATTTAATTATTACAATTATTAATAAAAAATCATCACTTTATTTATCATAAAAATAAATACAATTTATTATTATCATTAACAATACTATTTGTATTATTTTATAGCTAATATCATTATCATTATTATTAATTATTAATATGTATTAATTATAAATCAATTAAATTAGGGAATCTGTGCACGTCGTTATCAAATTCTTTCTCCTATCTGTAAAGTAAATGGAATTGAATCATAATGCTATGAGACAACCGATCAATTACTGTTAGAAAATCAACCTCAACTTTTACTTTATTTCTGTTCTTGATTGTCTAATTGATACCTATCGAATTTTATTACTATCCTATACCTATATTTAAACATATACATATATCACATGTGGATTTATCACCCGATCAGCACTTCAGTCTTCTTCCTTCTCCTTCTTCAAGATCACCACCATCGTTTATTATCACAATCATGAACCACCTTATGAATCACGAACAACCATCATCAACATTTAACTTTTATACTTCTGTTTTTATCAAAGAACAACAAAACAAAACTTCAACATCATCCATCATCAACTTACTGTTTCCTTGTTGCATTCAGAAATTTAAACCGATCACCAAATGTAGCTCGTTCCATGTCTATTGCAAATACAAAATAAAAGGAAACCAACTCCACCTCCGATGAATAACACACCCATACCGTTGTACGTTTATCATGTTTCTGTTCCGGTTCAACACTCACCAAGGTACCACTGTTTCTGCTCACAAGAACACCCGTATATTTGTTACTATTCGTTTCTCATATTCAAACGCAAACAAACCGAATACTTTTTCTTTTGTGATGCTATACGAAACCCTTCCAACATGTCCTCTTATTTTCTGATTCAACCAAGCTCAATACCAACCATAGAATAAAGTATAGTGGCTGTAAACTGCTGCTATT